>NC_141993.1:93574803-93821222 GCF_049901715.1 Pseudonaja textilis | reverse complement strand
TTTGCGCCCCTTCTGAAGCGGTAGGGTGCGACTCCCCCCCCCGAGACCTTCCTGGTGGAGATCGACCGACGGACCCCTCCTCCCCCACGGGAGCTCCGGGCGGCGGCAGAGGCAGGAGCGTGGCCGAACGGGAGAGGGTACGGGGAACGGAGTCGCTGCCGAGGGTTGGGCCCGGCCGAGGAGAGGTCCCTGCTCCGGGGAGAGGCCGGGTGGCTCTCATAAGCGGGGCAGCGAAATCCCCCCCTTCCCTTTTTCCGGATTGGGACTCGATGCTGAGCCCAAAGCGGAGCGCAGTTGTGCGCCGAGAGGGACCGTTTGGGTTTGCTCCGGTGCTGCGGAAACGCCGTCGCTGCTCAGCCCCGGGAGGCGGCAGCAAAGCCGGTTCCTTTGATCGGAGTCTCAGCGGCGTTTCCGCAACTGATGGGAAGCAACTTTGTGGCTAGAACCGTTAGGTGAGCAGGAAGAACTGAAGCGGTAAAGGACCTGGAGGGGCCCACGAAATTTTGGCTGAAATCTGCCTGAATTGCAGTCTGATAGCCTCTGTTCACGATGTTTTTAATTATTGTTTCCTTAATAAAGTGAAACCTAACCAAATAAAATGAATTTGATTAAGCCATTAAAAAAAAAGACTCCAACGCCATGGTGCGCATGAACTGGCCCAGATGTGTCTGTCAAGCAAATGCATCCACTGAATGGTCAGGAACAATGGATGGGCAACTAGATTTATAGAGGGGGGGTGTCCTAGGCACATGTCTCATTCACAAGACAAAATTATGTTCTGTAAGTCTTGATGCATGTTATACAGTGGATCTCTATTTGTATATTGACCAATGATGCCGGTGTTGTGGTTTTTACTGGACACCTATAATTATTGTAGTTTAAAACTAGTTGGATTGTGTGCTAGGTAACCTAAATCTGGAGGAGGGTGGCAGCTCTCATTAGGTTAAAATGTGGATAGGATGACAGACAGGCTTGCATTTGAGACCCAGTTGGTGCTACAGGATGGGGTGGGGTCCCAGCACATCTCCTGCAGACTCTGCAGTTCAAAAGCAGATAAATGGGTCAGTGGGCAATTTAATGGGGATTGAGACTAGGAAGAGTGCAGAGAAAAGCAACGGAGAAGATTAGGGGACTGGAAGCTAAAGCATATGAAGATTAGTTTCAGGAATTGGGTTTGTTTAATTACTGAAAGAAGGACTGCGGGCAACATGACAGCAGTGTTCCAACTGATTTCTAAGGGGTTGCCACAAAAAGAGGGGTCAACCTATTCCCCAAAGCACCTGAGGGCAGGACAAGAAACATTGGAAGGAAACTAACCAAGGAAGACCCAATCTAGAATGAAAGAGAAATTTCCTGACAGTAAGAACAATCAATCAATGGAACAGCTTGTCACCAGAAGTTGTGGGTGCTCAGACACTGGAGGCTGTTAAGAAGAGATTGGACAGCCATTTGTCTGGAATGGCTTTCCTGCTGAGCAGGGTGTTGGACTAGAAGACCTCCAAGTTCCCTTCTAACTCTGTTATTCTTTTACTTGGATGTGAGGTATTAATTGCTTCTCAACCTGATACATTGTTGAGAAAGAGTCAGTTTTTGTTTACTATTGACAAGAAAAACTTGCAAGTCGTTTGAAATAATGAGAATAATCCAATTTTCAGTCTGCTGTTTCTGGTGTTTCTGAGCATGTGGAGCAAAGCTGAGATTTCAACCTCTGTTGGAAGCATAACAAAAGACATAATTTGGAACTTGTTTTACAGTGATGCTTATTTTGGTATAAGATACATGATTGAAAATGGGTGTTAAAAAAAAAAGACTCAGAGGATGCTAAATATTCTGAAAATTTGAAAACTATCAAAGAATGGAGAATGTATTGTATGCAGACAGGAATTATGAAACTTGTTTTATTCTGATGGAAAGATTAGTACATGTGATTTAATAGCAGAATAGAAGACATGCATTTCCTTTCTATATATGAATTGAGCTTCTGCCAGTGAGGTGGAAAACCGATTGATACAATTTTATGCAATCAAAATTAATTTAAATTGATTTTATGTATTTATTTTATTCTACTTGGATACAGTCTGACTTCAGTTGATGCAGCTCTACGGTACAAATGCATAACTTTTCTTTTTTCTGTTTATTTTTTAAGCTTATCTTTTTTTGGTTCTCACCTAATTTCCTTATTCTTTTTCTTTTGTTATATTTAAAGGTAATATATTTTTAATTGAAAAAGTTCCTATCTCGCATCTACAAAATACACTGAGACCTTAGAGCTCCTGTTCAATAAAGTAAGATTTTATTGAATAGGCCATATCCAAAACAGGGTCTTATGTCTCGGTGGAGGACAGTCTTGCAATCAGGCTGTTTTACCTGTTGAAGTTGGATCCTGCGGCTGTGGGGGGAGCATTTCCCACCCTTTTGTCTTTGGGGGTGCCGCAGGTGTTGCCAAAGCAGAAATGGTAGGAAGATCATCCATGCTTGTCTATTTGGTCTTGGTACTTTCCACGCTTTCTAGTCCATAACAAGAATCTCCTGTCATTTGACATGTACGTCAATTGTTGTGTTCCAGAGCAAAGCGAGTTGCCTGCTGTAATGAATCTTTCCAAGCAGGCCAGTAGATGTGAGTACGACCGTATCGGCACAGTCCAGAAAAGGAGCACCCCAGAGTCCCAAGAGAGACGGTTGGAATGAAAAGGCAACTTAGAGAAGGCTCTGATTCGCACCTGCTAACACACAATCTGGCTTTAGTATTCTTGATTTTATATGATGTCCAGATCCGTTATCTCAAGCATTCTGTGCTGAGAAGAAGGTCACTGATTTGCTCAATACATCATGGTTAAAAATCTGGCTTATCAATTCACGTTTAGAATGCCAGGGAGGAAAACTGAATATTCCGCTATTATTGATTGAGTCCATGAGGATTGCCTAAACTTTTAACTCTTTTGGTTGCATTTTGTATTGTTGCACCTGCATGTTGCTCATGAAGTAGAAATTATGGCAAGAGTCAGAATTGTTGTCAGGAGGAGAATCACATTCAGAGACTTTGTTACTGGAGATAAAGACATACGAGCATTATTAGCAATCTTTCTAGACTGAACTTAGGGTCAGCCTGAAGTCCACCCCAGGATGGTGCATTCTGATTTGGCTAAGTGGGTCTCCACATTAAAAGCAGTTGAGTGTCTAAATGGCTTTGTTTCTGCCGCATCTGTTAAATGCAGATGCTTGCAATATAATTGGCTACTGGCTGCATGTGAAAAGTAAGCCCTACTATTTACTACCTATATACCTTACACATTTAACCCTTATAAGCTGAAAGGAACAAAAGACTCCTTGAATCATTCAGGGAGGCTCATGGGTAATTTTTTGTCTCCAGACTGGCTTTACATAAATGGAATGGAAGTCCTCTACATTACCGGCCCAACACTTAAGGGACTTCCTAAAATAATTTCTTTTTCCTTGTTAACCAGAAAATTGGGGGGGAGCTCCCACCGCACAATGGGCTTACCAGCTCCTGAGCACTGGAGAGATTGCAGACCTTCTAAAGAGTCCAGGAACGGCTGCCCCAGCCAGGACTCAAATGTTCTTCTCTCTCCCACTGGCACAATTTTAACTGTGGAATCCTTGAAGATTAAATCCTGCTTTTGGAATTCTGATGAACTGAACATTTTAAATCCATTCGGGTTGTTGTCATCGCCAAAGAAATCCTGAAAGTTAAGCAAGTGTTTTTCTAACAGACAACTTGCGATCCCTTATGAAGCCCCCTGCCCAGGGTCATGCTCTGCCAGGAGCTGCTGGAGACCCTGTGGGACCCCCTGCCCTTTGGAGTAAAGGGAGCAGCCAGGCTCGCCCAGAGTAGAGGCCTTGCCATGCTGCAGATCCCAGGCAGCTTCAGTCCTCGGGGAGCACAAGCGTCCAAGCATACCAAACCCTAAACTGGGCTGAGAAGATGCAGTAACCACATCACATGCTCTGGCTATACAAATAAACCCCATGGTTTTTGTCTCTGCTGCTGCTATGATATGCGGGGAAAGATCTCTGTTAACAAGATGGCTACTCAGCCACGATAAACCCAACATCTTGGCTAAAGAACAGCCTCTGGAGGTGTAAGGAGGAAAGGCAGCATGTCTATCCACTAGTTCTTTCCAGACTTCAGGGTTGCCCTTCCTGGAACTAGCAGCCAGGCCTACTCAGTGGTGTGGCTGGCCTTCTGGAACAATTGAACTACATTGCATTTCTATCTACATTGCATTGAACTACTATGCGCATTTCTATCGTGCCATTTCTCCAGGACCTCAAAGCAACAGCTTACAGGGATCTTCTTTTATTCCTACAACGGTAATCTTGGTGGACAAGCTGATCTGCAAGAGGGCCAGGCTGGCCCCAGAGTGCCCTTGAACGGGGTCTTCCAACCCCATAATCCCAACCCACTGGTGGTGTTCCAAATGACCTCATCATGCCAATGAGTAACAAAGGCAGCAGGCTTCCTCCCACTTCTCAGGCTAGGCCTACCTGAGCCTTATCCAGAAGTCCATACACAACCAAGGCATTGGTGTCTGGGTGGACCATAACGGCACGAGGAGGCACTTGGCCCCAATGACAGCCAGAAAACTGGTCAACTTCAGCACGGGCACCATTTGGGCACAAGAGCTGGAAATCACCAGACCGAAGCTTTGAGGCCCAGGTATCAGTATTGTGCCCTGAAAGAAGGAAAGAGAGTCTGAAGCATTTCAGACATGACAGTCAGCACAGCCGTATGACGAAAGAGCTCACCTACCATCAGTGTTTTCAAAGACCGAACTATGCTTGACAAAAGCCACATCACCATGACCCTCTGCTAAGCATCTGTAACGACATCATTAATCCTATTAGCCACTCTGCCGTAGGGGTGCAAGCTAGCCCCCCCCCCCCCGAGCAACCAGGGCCCTCAAGAGCAACTTGTGCACCCTGCTTCTCCTCTGTGCAAAACGATGCTTCCCTTTATTACAAGGAAGAGTGAAGCTGCCTCTTTCCTCTCCCAGCCATGGTACCTGGTGATAGTTGTGAGGGGGAGGGGAAGCAGGAAGAGAAGGTAGCCAAAGTATAAGGGGCATTAAAAATAGGCAACGTCTACTCCATATTTTTGACGCCCAAATGCAGATAAAACTCAGCGTTTTTCCATTTTGGTACTTGCCATGTTGAAATACCACTCAGTCAGAGAGAAAGGAGTGGCTTAATTCGAGAAGGCAAGGCATGGAGCTTGCTCCTTCCTAAAACTGGAAGTGAAGCCACCTGTCTCATTACCTGAAGGCTCCTGTGTAGCCATAATAGGTCTCCTGGCTGCTGGCGTTGCACCTGAAATTCCCCTGGCTGTCACCAATGCAGAGTTCACACAGGTTGGCCGGGTAGCACTCCTGCTCGGCTGTTGGAATGCAGCTGGCGGAGAAGAAGCCACTCACCGCTGAAGCAAGAAGAACAGAGCCAGGGAGAGTCCATGAGGGCAACACTAGGAGGAACTCCGCTCAGCTACTGACAACTAACCCGCAATATCCACCGGACGTTGGTTCTCAAACTTCCACGACTTTTCCTGAAGTCAACCTTCCTAACGTGACTTTTGAACTCCCCTCCCATCAGTATGAGGCTATGCTCTTGATTTTTGCTCAGTATTGAAAAGACTGCCTTCCGGAACCTTATTCACAACCTTAATATGTTTAAATGTTTCCATCATGCCCCCCTCTTCCCTTTCTGGTCTCCAGGCTGTACGTATTCAGTTCCTCCCATCTCTCCTGGTATGTGTCGTCCCTCAGACCTTGTGCCATTTTTGTTGCCCGTCTCTGTCTTATCAATATCTTCTTTCAAGCCGCGTTCTCCAGAACTGGGCACTGGGTTCCAAAGCGGGGTCTGACTGAAGCCCCTTTTAATGGGACTTGGACCTCCTTCTTCCTGCTGGGGATCCATTATCCATTATAATGGCTACTATATAATGACCATTTTTCATGCTTACAACTGATGGAGCATCCCCATGGTCACGTGTTTAAAATTTGGATGCCCAGCAATTGACCCATCTTTATGATGGTCGCAGTGTTCCAGGATCATGAGATCCCAATTTTGCGACCTTCTGACAAGGGAAGCCAGATTCCCTTAACAACCGGGTTACTAACTTAACATCTCTGGCAAGGAAGGTCATAAAATGAGGCAAAACTCACTTAAAAACTGTCTTGCTTAGCAGTGGAAATCTGGGGCTTGATTGTAGTGGTAAGAAGAACTACCCCGTACTACAGATATTAAGCTGACTGGCCTATAGTTGCCCTCTTCTTTCCTAAACACGTTCTTCAACACAATATTAGCTGTTCGGCATTCCTGGGGAGCTTCAACTGTTAGAAGATACGGTTCAACAGATCAATTAATGGTCCAGTGAGCACACCTAGAAGTTCCCTCGGAGCTCTGGGATGAGTCCCCCCGGACCCCTTGGTTTTGTCAAGCTTTAGACGGGCTAGCTCGCCTGCTCCTTCCACCTCTAAAAACCCTGGAAAAGAGCCTGCACTGCTAGGACTGGCGGGATCCTCCGGGATCCTCCTGGGTTTGTTACTGGGATCTGCTGCTGAGAAGGCTGAGCAGAAGTTTTTGTTTAGATGGTTTGCTACAGGCAGGTCTCCCTTAACATAAGAACCATTTTCATTTTTTATTTTGGTGATCATAGTTTTTTCTCTTCTGACACTAATATACCTAAAAAAGGTTTTATCCCCCTTTTTAAATAGATTTAGCCAATCCGTCCTCTTTCTGCACTTAGCAGCACTAATGACATCTTTGGCTTCCTTCTGTGGGTTCTTGTGGACCTCTCTACCAGCTACTTTTCTGCTATCCTTCTTGCTGCTATATGCTGATTTTTTTCTCCTTTACTATCGTGCGTGTGTCTGCTATGAACCGGAGCTTGCTTTCTTTTGCTTTTACTAACGTGTCTGACACAGAGACAAGTTGCCTCCAAGATGGTTTCAAATAGATCATGTGTTTTCTGAATTAGTCTTTCTTTTATGCCCTTCTTCATGTTAATGGCAACTCCCTTTTCTACTCTGCCTTTTCTGCATAGTATATAACCTGCTATACTTATATCCCTACCACTGGAATCACCGAACCGTCTCTCTGTAATCGCAACAAGAGCCAAGTTATCCCTGGACGTCACAACTATCAGTTCACAAAGTCTGTTGCCTCTAAGTTTGGATTGTTCCTCGGTCAGTTGTTCCCAAGCTGAAAGGCAACATTTTGCCAGGTTTGTCTCAGTTCTTGGGCGCTTTTGCTTGAGCCCTATCAGTGACAGGCACCACTCTCCGGGCACACACACACACACACACACATACTTTACCTTTGAGAAGGTTGCATTCCTGGGGCTGAATGAAGCCCTTTCGCAGCAGCAGGCCGATGGGTATGTTCCAGCCGGCCATCCGCCCATAGCCGGTGTGGCAGGACCTTTTCTGCTGTAGATCATGGATGGTGAAGACATCAGACGTTGCTCGCTTCACCACTGCCACCGCATAGTAGGTGCTCACGGTATCTCCGTCTGCACATAGGGAGGAGAAGGGGAGAGTAAAGCAAACCTTGAGGTGTCCCGTTCTACAACTCTGCCTCCAATGCTTCATAGGGGTGCCCTAATGTCACTCATTGGGTATGTTTTGCATCTAGACGTATTTATTTATTGAATTTATATTGCCGCCTATTCGTACATGGCAACTCAAGGCAGCTTATAGAATATAAAACCTCATTTAAAACAATAAAACTAATTTTAAAAAATCAAATAAAATAATACAATAAAATCACCCCACCCCCCCGCAATAGCAGATCATACAAGCCGTTTAATGGGCCCCATCCCAGTCTGGGATCCCCAGGCCCGCTGGCAGAACCAGGTCTTCAGTGCCTTCCAGAAGAGCGCTAGAGTGGGGGCCATTCTAATCTCGGGGGGGGGGGGATGATGTTCCAGAGAGAGGGAGCCACCATCGAGAAGGCCCTTCTTCTGGGTCCCACCAGGTGTATCTCCCTAGGGGACGGGACCTGCAACATTCCCTGCCTCCCTGCTCTGATGGGTCAGTTAGATGTAACCAGCAAGAGACAATCCCTCAGATCACCTGGTCCCAAGCCATGAAGGGCTTTAAAGGTGACAACCAGCACACCTTGAATTACACCGCAGGCAAATTGGCAGCCAATGCAGGAGAGGTGATACATGTGCACACCAGGGTCTACACAAAACCATGCGGCTGCTGCATTTTGCACCAACTGGAGCTTCTGGATGCTCTTCAAGGGCAGCCCCATGTAGAGCATGTTGCAGTAGTCAAGACGAGAAGTGACTAGGGCATGAGTGACTGTGAGTAGGATGCCAAGCTCGGTAAAATAATACAGTACCACCACCACCACCTGTGCATGGGGAAAATGTGATGAGGGGTGAACTGTCCCACTCCTTGTCGTCTTGGTCAAATTTGGTGGGGTCTGGGAGGTACAGTAAACTAGGCTACGTTCGCCTCAGAGGCAACAATTTGAAGGGCTATCACAGGGAAGAGAGGGAGGATTTATCCTCGGCAGCTTTTGAGAAGAAACCAGCAGGAGCTGTCAGAGAGAGATGGAAACACAAAATAGAGACGAGTGCTACTAAGCCACAGAACAGCCTCTGGTGTCAGGAGACAGGGTTTTCCAGCCAAAGTTGAGTGTGTCTGGAATGTCCTGAGGAGGATTCCTACCCTGGGCACTAGAACCCGGTCAAGGTCCCTTCCAACTCAGTTGTTCAGCTGCGATTCCAGCTGAAGGCTGTTAAGCTGACCCTCATCCAGACAAGGGCTGTGCTGCCCTGATGGAACTGCGCTCAGTTTTTGTGCTGTTGAGGTCTGGGCTTCCCCTGGATCAGCCAGCAGATACCTTCCTTTGGAGTTGTTCAAGTTCATCTTTCTCAGTAAATGCTTACGTAGCTCCAGTGAACTGACATGAGCTGTTACATCCTGCTGCACGGAACAACATGCACATGCACATATGCACACTGACCAATGCGCTGGTATTTCCCTATTTCAGGACTTACTTGGAATAAGTTGCAGCAAGTAAGAGCTGCTTTGGGGGACATAAATTAGAAAGCATTTTATGGGTTTTAAACCAGCAGGACAGTAACCACAGGTGGCCTTGAAAATGAAATAGCTGGAACTTAGGTCCTTTGTGAACTTGTAGGAGTATTAAGGCGAAATGTGTATCTTAAGCTTACAGTCCCCTACTTGAGTAACATCCGCATGTCATTATCCATAACCTTTGAACGTTCAAAGGCCAACCAAATGAAAGGGGGTAGTTAAGTCATCTATAAGTTCTCGGTAACCTCAGGTGCATATTGTACTCAATATGCACCTGCTCATGTACTCAAATGTCTAACTGGTCCAGAACGTCTATGCTGGAGGCCACGGATTCTTTGCGCATCTCCTCTAGCAGCGATGGACAGCCAGTTATAGATGGCTTCTCTCTTTGGATACCAAGTGAAAATCAAATTGTTCATCTGCTTACATCTACTGGAAAGGAAAATTACCCTCAAATCAAAATGATTTTTCAATATTAAGCCTAAATTATTTGCTTTATTCCAATAATTTTTGTTAATTGCACCTTTCCTGAGATTTGTTAAAGCAGGTTAATTACAGAGAAAAAAGAAAGAGGAGAAGAAGCATGCAAAAGAACTGGCATGACAGCGTGCCGGTGAGCCATCTCCCTTCTGCCGTTTTTCTTTTGTGAGATCAAAGGGGCAGCACACGGGGACACAGTATTAATGGAGCTGACCTCAGCCAGAGAACGCCGGAAGGTCTCTAAGAAAGACGGTGGGAGGGAAGGAAGCAAGAGGCAGGCAGCGTCTGCTTGATGGGGCCTTCCCTGGGAGGCGCCTGAAAGGTCCTAAGAGAATCACTTCTGTCCAAGACTTTCTGCAAGGTTTCCACTTCCTTGCGGGCGCTGAGTCTACAAAGAGCCACAGAATGGCCAGGTTACAAAGCTCCAGTGTGTTCTTACCTGCATAGTGTTCTGCAGCAGCAGGCACCAGGCCATACGCCTTCCCGGCTACGTAAACATCCTTTCCAGACAGAACCACAGCATCAATGTCCCTTTTCTGAAAGGGAGTCAAAAGGGGTTGAAAGCTCCCCTTCAAGGCTTGGCTGCCTCCTGAGGGCCCCTTCTCTCCCCAGGCAGCCTATTCAATCCAGCCACTGTGGCCTGCCTGCCAGTGAGGGCCAGAAAAGAAGTTGCTGGCTGTTAGCCCCACCAAGTAGTCTAGACGAGAAGCATGAATTGTGAGTCCTGACGGTTCTCTGGCCTGGGGGCTTCCTCCTGCCTCCCAGGGTCACTCCCACGTGCCACTGCAGGTGCCAAGGGACTAGACTGAGCCTCCCAGTGGGGAGGCAGGAGACTGGGCTGGCAGCCTCTCTGGCCCCAAGGAAAAGAAGCCCAGGGAAGCCCAGGGGAAGGGCCTACCCAGCCAAGTTTCTCCAGTTCCCCAGCCAGCCTCACCCTCCGAAGGGATTATTAAGCTTTCTTGGGAGTGGAAGATGGCAAAGAGCCCTCCCAGCAGCGAACGTTGATCCTTTCCTGACAATTTCACTCCCCACAGCCATCCTCCCCATGCCGGTCTTTGGAGGGAGGTCAGATCAAGGCAGGGTAATAATATTTTCAGAATGGCTGTTTACCGATGCGGGGAAGAATAACCCTTTTGAACGTTTGGCTTGTCCCTTTTAACCCTAGCCAGATCAAGATGGGGTGGTTGCGTTTCTTTCTCATGCTTCCCTCCTTCTCGGGACAACACTCTTTTCTGAAAGCCCCCCCACTAAAAACTCATTTATTTTGAGCCCTTCTCAAGGCCAGGGCTACATGCCTTTGAATCCCAGGACTTCCTCTCATGGAAGTGGCTCACATTTCTTTTTGGATGGCTGAGTGCCCCATTCTTGCACTGAGAAGGCACATCCCCCAAGGCTCAGTGTGAGCCCATGTGCGCACACACCCACACACAGGCCCCCAGATGTCCTTGCACCACCCTCCACTCTGTTACACTGCCCTCTGGAACCTCCCCCCACCCATGAAACTGGTCCCAATCCCCCCCCCCTCACCTTCCGCAAGAGCCTAAAGACTTTCTGCTCTGCCAGTTGGCTTGGAGGTGCAGTGGGGACGGGGGCCTTCACGTTGGAGGTGGCTTATAGAATAATATCAGATCCCACTTTCTACCCCCCTCCCCCGTTTATCCTACTCCCTCCCTCCCATCCCATCTTTTAGCTACCGTATTTTGGATTTTTATGGTTTTGCAGCGTTCTATTTATACACTTTTATTATTGTAAGCCCCCCAGAGTTACTGTGTGGTAAGGTGGGTGGCCAATAAATTTGGTCAATAAATAAAATAACTCTCACCTGAATGCGTTCCATGCATTGCTCTGGACTCTGGGCTGAAACACACTGGATTTCTGGCTTCAGATTCTGGCTCTTAAAGGCGGTGGCCATCTTGCTGCATTTCCAGATTTCCTCGGTGGACAAGACGCACCAGCGTAGGAATTCTGGCAACCCTATGTCAGAAGAGGGAGAGCTCACCGGAGCCCCACGAGGGCTTCTTTCAAGGCAGAAACAACTGGTTGCATCAGTTTTCCAAGCCAATGGAGAGAAACCCTGAGTTCTATCCCTGGACAAGTCTGGCCTAGCATTTTATTTATTCAATAGATATAGCTACCCATCTCACATTTGTGACAGCTTCCAATTAATTCATAAGCAGGACCAAAAACAAAACAAAACAACCCCAGTTGTACAAACAATACGAATTAAACACTTCAACAGCTTAAGGCCCTATAGGTCAGTCCCCAGGATCCCATAGTAACCAAGAAAGCCAGGCCATTTCTTCTTTCCCTGGCAAGCAGGGAGATACTTAGAAAGATCCGAAATCCCCAAGGATGCTGACGATGTCAAAACAGCCTCAGGGCATCCAGGAAAGGGAACTCGGAGACTATTATGGAAAACTCCCTAGAAAAGACCTTAGAATATTCTCTTACAAATCTCCCTTTCGGGACCTCTATGGCTTCCCTCCAGAAGTGGAGGTTTTCAAGAAGGGACTGGACAGCCATTTGTCTGAAACGGTATAGGCCTCCTGCTTGAGCAAGGGGTTGGACTAGAAGACCTCCAAGGTCCTTTCCAACTTTGTTATTCTGTATTCTGTACAGCAGTCGTATTTTCTGTTACCCCAAACTGCCAACCCTCATTGCCTCTTCCATCTCAGTTCTCTCCTCAGGGCAGCAAAACCAAGAAGACATATTTTGTTATAAAGACAACTTGCAAGACATACTTTTAGGATCGCAATCCAAGCCTCGCATGGCATGCAGATATTCATCTCCCAACCAGGCCTGGTAGGTCTGTTCCATAATGGGAATCAGCTTTGCAGTAGAGTCTTTAAAGAGAAGATTTTTCCCTCCATAGGCTGTTGAGTGAAACATCTGGAAGCTGGAGTTTCCACCATTATACCTTTGCTGTAACATGGAGAGAAAAGCCCATCTGCCTTGGGAAAACCTCTGAATTCCACCATGGGCTTCAGCGCTGCCATTCTCAGATAAGTTGAAAAGGGCCTGATTGAACCTCAGCTGAAACGCAAAGGCTTTGCCTGCGGTGGCCAGTTCTAGCAGCTGCCCTTTGCGGCTCCTTCCTCACCGCTCGGCTGAAGAACTAAAACAGGGGCGAGGCGCCCCTCTCTCCCTCTGGGGGCTGAGTAAGCCAAAGAACGGGAGGAAAAGCCGGGAGGCCTCAGTGATGCAGCTGCTGGACTGGGACCATCGCGATCCGGGTCCAGGCCACACTCAGCCTGAAACTCCCTGGGTAACTTTGGACCAGATACGCTGGTCTGTGTTGGGATATAGAGGAAAATTCCCATGGAAGCCCCCTTGAGCTCTTGGAGGAAAGGTGGGATAAGAATCCAGCACAGAAATGTCTAATAGAAGGTCCTTTATTTTTTACTTTTTATTTGTTTATCACATTTAGAAACTGCCCATCTCCCTCACAGAGGGACCTATATCACTTTAAAAGGACGGGCATCTTATAGCCTCCAAGCTCCCACCCGATTGCATTGTTGAATTTCTAGCAGCAGAATGTTTCATGACATGTTATTTATTATTTATTTCCAAGCGTTTGAAAATGAATTTGCATGGCTTAACATTATTCATAAGAACAACAACTCATTAAACAACTGTAAATCAGGATATCCCTAAATCTCTGCCTGTCTACTTGAGCACCAATGTTTACCACCTTTCTAAATCATTAATAGCCAGTGGAGAGCAATCTGTTCTACGGGGAGGCCACGCTCTGCGTCTCCCAGGGCAGGAACCCTCCACTCCTGGCTAGCCCGTGGTGAGCAGACCAAAAGGGAACCAGGAGCCAAGCCGTAGAGGGCTTTGCAGTCACCAGGACCCTCAGTTGTGCTCTACTGGCAGCAAGGACAGGCCCACAGCAGAGGCCGGGCTCTGCTAAAGAGGTTTCCACCAAGGAGCAGCCAGGCCGTTGCCTTCTGTGCCACGGCCAGCAGGAGTTCCAGGGCCACCTCTAGGGACAGGCTACCTGGAGCGCACGCAGAAGACTTAACCAGAGGACAGCCAGGGCAGGAGTAAGAGCACTGCTGACCAAAAGCACTGGTGGCCATGGCCTCCCTCTGGTGCTCCAGCAGGAGCCCTGAATCCGAGAGGTCGCCCTCATGGAGCACTTGCTGGGAGAGGGCAAACCCTCCAAAGGGCCCTGGGAGTTTTCCTTCAAGGTCACAACAGTGTGATCTGAGTAGACTGAAAAAGGCAAAGAAGGCCACTCTCCTTTAAATTCCCCCCTCCCCTGGAAGCCTCCCTGACCATGGCCCTGTGTGGTGCCATTAATGGGTCCTGCCCATTTGGCAGCATCGCCCTTCTGCCAGCCCTCAACTGCAACTTCACTGACATGAGGCCCCTGCTCAGCCCGTGGATTTCTGGCCGCTAGGTAGCTGTGAAAGGAACAGCTGTGGCAGAGGAACCACTTCACTGCAGAGACCATCACCTGCTGAATTGGCTTTGAGGAGACAGGAGCTCAGTAGGAAAATAACGTGAAATGCACACGCCTGTCACTTCAGTCACTCAACTCTAGTGGGCTCGCAAGCGCAACATGCAAAGAAGACAAGGTGTGAATCTACAGAGCCTGGGAAGACTCTCACCTGTCCTTGATCTAGCATGTCAAAGATGAGGCTGCCTTCCACATCCTGCCGGGTGATCACGGCATGAGCGGGGACCCGTGCCAGGTGACAGGTCCGCCACGCGCTGACTGCTGCCTGGCTCCCGTCCCGGCAGAGCAGCTGGAAGTCCTCCAAGGTCCAGGAAGGCTGAGCTTGGCCTGAAAGGAGAGCATCCCCAGGACCAAAGGATGAAGGATTGGCCTTGCCTCCCCCCTCCCCCTGTGGAACCCAGAGCCAAGTGCCAGGCTGGGCATTTTGGAGGGGCTGCTGAAGCCATGAAGTATCCAGGCAGATACTGCAAATGCTAACAGTTAACAAAGAAAAACAGAGCCACTCAATTTGGTCTTTTCTGGACCAAAAGTGAGGGGGGAAGAAGAGCAGGACAAGAGGGCAGCCCAACTCAGATCAGGGAATTCCTGCCCATGCAGAACATCTCACCATCCTTGGCTTCGATCACTGTGGTGTGCTTGACAAAGGCAACCTCTCCTGACCCATCCGCCAGGCACCTGTGGGGAGCACCAGCAAGCGTTGACCACAGACCCTCTGCAAGTCCCACTCAGAGGACCCCCAAGGGGCCTCTTGGCCTGCGGCAGGACTCTGTGGCAGCAGTATGACATCCCCCCTTCCCCGGGCTACTGATCTCACTGTGGCTTTTCCAAGGAAACCCCCCCACCCAGTTACCTGAAGGCACCCAGGTAGTCATAATATTCCTCCTTGGGGCTCAGCTCACACTTGCTCTGCCCGGCAGAGTCTCCTTTGCAGAGTTCGCAGAGGGATGCAGGGTCCCCAACGGCAGTTGCTCCAGGGACACAGCTGGCCTTGAAATAGTCACTGACGGCTGAAAGGGAAGGAGGAGGAGGGGGTCTGCCTCTCCAGCTGCAACATCCTCCTCCATCCTGCCTGCCCCAGGGAAAAGGACCACAAGCCATTTGGGGGACCCAGCAGGCCTTACCTTTGGTGACACTGCAACCCATCATGGGCATTCGGCCACTATCAAGGAGGAGGCCCACCGGGATGTTCCAGCCAGCTGTTCTGTTGATCCCTGTATGACAAGTCTTGGCCCCTCTCAGCTGGTTGATGGTCAGGTTGGAACTGGCCTTCACCACAGCCACTGCGTAGTAGGAAGTACCAACATCTAGAGAGGCCAAGGGGAGGCCACTTAGTCTGGCTTCTCTCTTCTGCATTCACAAGGAGGATGCCAAGTGAAGGCAAACCCCAAAGCGCAGTGATAGCATTCTGCTCATAGCAGAAACCACTTGGTCCTCCTTGGTCTCGGAAATAATATACTTCTATCAGATACAGTAGAAAGAAGTATCCTTTTTTTTAAGGAGGAGGAGGAGGGAGGGAGGGAGGAAAGAAAGAAAGAAAGAAAGAAAGAAAGAAAGAAAGAAAGAAAGAAAGAAAGAAAGAAAGAAAAATAAAAAGAGGAAGATGAGGAGGAGGAGGAAGAAGGGAAAAAAGAAAGAAATTTGTAGAAGAGCATTGTGATGCCACAATGAGTCCAATTGCTCTAAAATCCAAACAACTACATCACATTTCATTACTCAATCAAAAGAGAACTTCAAAGGCGAACAAGAGACCAAGAAGGCATTTGTTAAGTACTTTGCAGACAATGAAAACAGACACGTGTTTATCAGCGCTTTGCACACTGCGCTCCTGGTTGAGCGTCTTGCCCTCAACACAGGCAACCCTAGCTTCCTCTCCTGGGCTGATCTGGAAAAGCGTTTTTCCTTTCACCGCCGGTTCCTCAAGTGCAAAATAGGATCATCGGCAATTCTATGAAACCCATGAGAGGCAGAACTTGGGTCTTGTTGTGGCCCCTTCTTTGGTTCAATGGAGATGCTTTATGACAGCTATTTAATAGTCAGCTATTAAGTCTTGCCTGGAAACGGGCGGCTGCTTCCCCTCGCCCATTTACCTTGACCATAGGCCTCAGCCACGACTGGTTTCAGACCGTGTTCCTTCCCAGCCTGGTAAAGGATGCCCCCGTCCACGGTGGCTGCGTCAGCCAAATTCCTCTGCGTGTAAAAAGAGAACTTCCTGGTAAGAATGGAGGTCACCTGGCAACTGCCCCAAGAAGCATTTCTCAGGACACGGAGAGAGTAGAGCGGCCACAGGTGGCATGGCCAGACCATTTCCCAAAAGCTCTGCTCTGCTCAATGTAAAGGTTAGAACACTGCCAAGACCCTCCCTCGAGGTCGGAGAAGAGCCCAGAAGAGTCCTGCTGCACCCCTTCCATAAGCAATGGATTTCTCTCCTCTACTCGCAGGAGCTGCTCCTCTGTGTAACTCCTTGGTTTAAGGCACTAACCCATCATGCACTTCCTGTAAAATTTCTCTGCACCATCTTGGAAACTGGCATGCGGTACACAAACCTCCCGTTATGGCCTCCTTATTTTGGTTTGCAACAGATGCAAGTAATATGTTTTTGTGGGATACTTGGTGCTTTCTGAGCCTGGTTATTTTCTTGCAGACATTTCATTACCTAACGAGGTAACATCATCAGTGCTAGAAGGGAGTGTAGTTTGGTCTCTGTTTATATGCAAGTGGCTTGCCCTATCATTTTTGATGGGACTCTTCCTTTGCAATCTCAAAAAAGCAGATAGGGAAGCTTGGGTAGCACTTAATATAGTTTGAAATGCAATGCTATTTGTTTATTTTTAGTTGGGTCAGATGAATTGATTTCAGCTTAATTAATTTGCATATAGCCTAGTTTAGTATAAGGTTGCAGCACAGTTACAATGAGCTAATTCTAAATTAAAAAACCAAAGCCTGGGAAATGGACAAATGGACTACGTCTAGCATCCACGGTCTCACATTGGAGTTGTGTGGCTGATTTGTTCAAATAAATAAATAAATGTCCACCAGAACAAGAAGCACTTTTTAGGCTGTAGCCTCCTCTGTGTCCACCAATTCGTACTGTCCTCCCTTCCCCTTGCAGATCTGGAAGCAAATATTTCATACTTACAGTAATCATAGAGGTGCAGTTGATTACGGAGCCACCATTGACGCAGGCCATTTCAGGGAAGAGGTTTGCCCTGGAGAAGGCCTTGCTCATGTCACTACACTTGGCCAACTCTTGGTCAGAGACTGTGCACCAGCGCAGCAGGCTCAACGTGGCAGCTGAAAAGAACACGTGCGCAGACAAACGCACATGTGCAAAGAGCGGTTAAGAATCTCTGGTGCAAATAGCAGGCAGCCCAGAATCAAGTGCGTTTGTAAACTGGGTTTGCAAATTTGTGGGACCATCTTTCTCCAGTTGCTTCTATCCATCCGATCCAGTCAGGAAGGAAGGGTCCCAGTGGCCCCAAAATGGCAATTGGAAGGGCCTCGAGGAACTTCTAGAAGATTCTGCTTCTGGAGATCAGGCTGGCCTGTCCCTGCTGGTCTTCCCCAGGGCCCTGCAGACCTGATTTTGGCCTGGACTTGGGGCCCCAGGGTTACACAAGGATCCTCTTCTTAGTTATGCTGGTGCTGCTCAGCCACTGTGCAGTTTAACTTTTGTAGTGTGTATAATGGCTTTCATAACCCTGCGATTTTGTTTGCTCTGAATCACTTGTTGAGATGGCTGGCCATATACAGTGGATACATGAATTGAAAAATAACTTATCCGGAGGTAACTAAATAGTCACTATAGGTAACACATCTGTGCTGAAAATACCTACTGAAAGGCATCATAATCATGCCTCTAGATCACATGTTAGCCTTTCCCATTAGCTGACTTCTTCTATTTATTGATTTTATTCTGATTTGGGCACTGCCCGGATCAAAACTGTCTCTGAGTGGCCAAACTCAGTCCGGGAAGGCAGCAGAAACATAAGCCTCCTATTAATGAGCTCAGACTAGGCAAGTTGTTTTGGTTTAGTTATCTGAGATTCAGTTAAAACTTTTCTGGCTCCCATAATCGCTGGAAGACCTGTCTGAGCAGAGGAAGAAGGGAGAGCGACATTTGTGGTGCTAACCATCGCAGTAAACAAGAAACCCCTTGGCTACAATTAGCGACCAGACTAAGAAGACAAAAGCAGGCAAACCCTTGCCAGCTCCTTTACTCTGAGTGGCCTATTTTCCCACCAAAGGCAGATTCCAGTGCCAGTGCCAGTAGCTTTGGCTGCCAGAGCAGTGTGTGTGTGTGTGTGTGTGTGTGTGTATGAGACCCGACCTTCTCTGCAGGCCTGTCATTCTGGTCATGGTGCCCAAGAAAAGGCACCGATTGCAATCCACACCTTTGCCAGAGCTTTTGCTCTTTGGACAGGCTGTTGCCTCCCTCTCCTCCCATCTTTATGTAGTTTCAGCCACGCTGTAAGGAGCAAGTCCAGTTCATTTTCAGAGCAGCCCTGGTGGTGGGAGAAGAGAGTTTCCCACGAGTGCTCACAATGATCCGGAAGGCAACAAGAGGCAGCAAAGCTGTTCTTATTAAACAAGCCCGCAACATTGTCTTGATCTGCATTTGTGTATTGTCCAGAAAGCAAAGCAAAGAAGTTTGTAGGCCTGAACCTGTCAGAATATAATTTTACAAATATTTCCCCTCTCTTCTTCAAATTATAATAATGGTTAGCAGTCAATAACAGTGCAAGAGCCCACAAAAACAGCTTCAACCTCAGACTGTCTACCGTGGACCTCACCCCCTTCCTAAGAGGTCCTTAAAGGGGCCGTGCATAAGCATACCAGTGTGCCTATCATCCCTGTCTTACTGTCCCCATTTATCTGTATTTACTTCCTTTGTTCTTGTTTATGTTCATACCTACACTTGTTATCTTGTACAAGTTTGACAAACAAATAAAGTTAAATAAATAAATAAATAAATAAATCCCACCGATACATATAAGAGTCATTAGTGCTATTGCAAGCAGGGAACCTTTCTGCACATGATGAAAGTTAGACAGATGAGATTCCTCTAGAGGTTGAAGCAGAAGCACCTCCTGAGTCCACTGTGACCAAGGAAAACATCCCCCTACCTGTGGGGAAGCACAGCAGAAGGGCGAAAGCTGGTTGCCTCATGGTGGAAGCCCCGTGTCTCCTCTCTCTCTCTCTCTCCAGCCCTGCCAGCAAAGGGAGGGGGACCTGGCCCCTCCCGCAGCCCTGCTTCTCCTCCTGGTCCCTCCCCCTTCGGTCACAGGCTGGGCCCTTGGGGTGGGGAGCGAGGAGCTGCCTGGAGAAGGTAATACCTGCCAAGGTCCAAATAAACGTGTCCTCCAGCCAGGAAAGGAGAAGTTTGGCCTGCCCGGCAGTACCACCTCCTGGCTGGAGGGAATCACAGCTCTCACACAGGAGGACCGAAGCAGCAAGCCAGGGAAGAAGGCACAAGCCCGCTTGGTTTTCACAAGGGGGGGTGGGAACCAAGGGAGAGGAACCAGTTCTCGGGGTGGGGGGGGGTGGGGGCGGGGGAAACGGGACGGAAGCGGAGGTCAGGCCGTCCTCTGGGCAGCATCACCTGAGCAAGCGTTAGGCGGCAGCTGGCTTCAGGTCCAGGCCTCTGTTTTTAGGAAATAAATGACTGTATTTGGCCACCACCTGGGTTGTTCTCACTACTTGGGCAGTTAACATTAAGAACCAATGAATCAACTCCCCCCAAAATGAAAAAGGAACTATAACGGGAACAAAGCCAACAACACAAGATACGGGTAGTCCTTGACATACAACCGTTCATTTAGTGACCGTTCAAAGTTACAGCACTGGAGTTATGACCATTCTTCACACTTATGACTGTGGTCATGTGATCAAAATTCAGGCGCTTGCCAAGTGACTCGTGCATGGCAGTCACAGGATCCCTGGATCAGGGGATCCCCTTGGGCGACTTTCTGACAGGAAGAGTCAATGGGGAAGCCAGATTCACTTAACAACCATGTTACTCACTGCAGTGATTCACTTAACAACTGGGGCAAGAAAAGCTGTAAAGTTCACTTAACAGATGTCTTGCTTAGCAACAGGAGTGGGGTTGCCCTTGACAACTGTTCAAAATTTTCAGCTGGTATAAAACGCAGCAACAGATAAGCAGCAATGTCCGTTTCGGACAGAGCCCGTTGCCCCTCTGCTTCCTGAGCTGCCCTGGCTGCCAGTCCATTTCTGGGCCCAATTCAAAGCCCCACCTAGCAGGGAGCTGGTTATCTGAGGCAGCGCCGCTCCCTGCGCATCCGCCCATCCCACCAGAGGGCAGGAGGAGCTGTGGGTGCCGGGTAACACCTGGCAGGCTCTTGGTGGGGGCCATCCCTGCTGTGGTGCCTCCCTTGTGGGACACCCTCCTGCCAGCCAAGCTGAAGCTGGTTCCATCCCGACTGGCCTTCCAAAGGTCCCTCAAGAGTGGCTTGTGCCATCAAACCTGGGCACCTCGGGGGGACTGGGGAGTTCATGAGGTGGGCTCCGTTATGACCAGCATCTCTTCACTCACTACTTCTCTGCCTTAGCTTTGTTTTTAATACTTTTAATGTTTTTGAATAATGACTGTTTTAGGTATTGACTGTTTTAAGGTTGTACGCTGCTCAGGAGTCCCTTGCTAAGTGAGGTGTAGACCATGGACCAGGACATACCTCACCCTGCGATTGTCCCCAGCCATTTGGCCCCCTCGGGCCCTGTTGTAGGCAGCCCTGAGCCAGGCGCTCGGCTGGGCTGGGCAGGCAGCTCCCTGGGCCTTTAATCAGGCTTGGATCCTCCTCCACTTGATAACAGCTTGATGGCAACTCGAGTCCTCACTCATGGCAAGTAGCACAACCTTATTTCTTAAAGCAGAGTTTATGAGCTAGGTAAATTGGACAAATTGTATTAATATTTTGAATAATTATACAAGACAAATGTTACCAAAACTTTTCAATGATTTTATGTCTGCTAAAAAAAGGGGGGGGGTATTCATATTTTATGCATTTGATATTAAGTAACTATTGAATAATGCTAAACCAATGGTACGGGGAACTATTGGGGAAAATGTAGTTTGGTAAATTGTTGGCTTTCATATTAAAACAACGCTTGCAAAGTAATGTTCTTTTAATTAAAGATTTCTAGGGAAATATGTAATGATCTGAATCTGATAAATTAGCAGTGTTCATACCTGATTTACAACCTGACATTTACAGGTGAAACTCAAAAAATTAGAATATTGTGCAAAAGTCCATTTATTTCAGTAATGCAACTTAAAAGGTGAACCTAATATATGAGATAGACCCATTACATGCAAAGAAGATAATTCAAGCCATGATGTGTCATAATTGAGATGATTATGGCTTACAGCTCATGAAAACCCCAAATCCACAATCTCAGAAAATAAGAATATTGTGAAAAGGTTCAATATTCTAGGCTCAAAGTGTTCCACTCTAATCAGCTAATTAAGCCATAACACCTGCAAAGGGTTCCTTGGCCTTTAAATGGTCTCTCAGTCTGGTTCAGTAGGAATCACAATCATGGGAAAGACTGCTGACCTGACAGTTGTGCAGAAAACCATCACTGATACCCTCCATAAGGAGGGAAAGCCTCAAAAGGTAATTGCAAAAGAAGTTGGATGTTCCCAAAGTGCTGTATCAAAGCACATTAGTAGAAAGTTATGTGGAAGGGAAAAGTGTGGAAGAAAAAGGTGCACAAGCAGCAGGAATGACGGCAGCCATGAGAGGATTGTCAGGAAAAGCCCATTCAAAAGTGTTGGGGACTTTCACAAGGAATGGACTGAGGCTGGAGTCAGTGCATCAAGAGCCACCACACACAGATGGATCCTGTACATGGGCTTCAAATGTCGTATTCCTCTTGTCAAGCCATTCCTGAACAACATCAGAAGCGTCTTACCTGGGCTAAAGAAAAACAGAACTGGTCTGTTGCTCAGTGGTCCAAAGTCCTCTTTCCTGATGAGAGCAACTTTTGCATCTCATTTGGAAACCAAGGACCCAGAGTCTGGAGGAAGAATGGAGAGGCACATACTGCAAGATGCTTGAAGTCCAGTGTGAAGTTTCCACAGTCTGTGTTGATTTGGGGAGCCATGTCATCTGTTGGTGTTGGTTCACTGTGCTTCATTGAGTCCGGGGTCAATGCAGCCGTCTGCCAGGAGATTTTGGAGCACTTCATGCTTCCTTCCTCAGACGAGCTTTATGGGGACGCTGACTTCATTTTCCCGCAGGACTTGGCACCTGCCCACACTGCCAAAAGCACCAAAACCTGGTTCAATGACCGTGGGATTACTGTGCTTGATTGGCCAGCAAACTCGCCTGACCTGAACCCCATAGAGAATCTTTGGGGCATTGCCAAGAGAAAGATGAGAGACATGAGACCGAACAATGCAGAAGAGCTGAAGGCCGCTATTGAAGCATCCTGGTCTTCCATAACACCTCAGCAGTGCCATAGGCTGATAGCTTCCATGCCAAGCCGCATTGAGGCAGTAATTGCTGCAAAAGGGGCCCAAACCAAGTACTGAGTACATATGCATGCTTATACTTTTCAGAGTTCCGATATTGTTCTATGTACAATCCTTGTTTTATTGATTGCATGTAATATTCTAATTTTCTGAGATTGTGGATTTGGGGTTTTCATGAGCTGTAAGCCATAATCATCACAATTATGACACATCATGGCTTGAACTATCTTCTTTGCATGTAATGGGTCTATCTCATATATTAGTTTCACCTTTTAAGTTGCATTACTGAAATAAATTGACTTTTGCACGATATTCTAATTTTTTGAGTTTCACCTGTAGTTGATGGAGAAAAAAACCTTTGCTGTGGTAGTATAAATTTTTACACCATTTTGTTGGTAAAGTTGGTTCCCCTTTTAATTTGTTGACAGGGTAAGATGCGGCATTTTAATCCATTAGCAGAGGCAACCAAATGGAATTATTTCTTCTCTACCCTTCCAGATGCTATTTTTTTCCTTTTCCAATTTTGGATTCATTGGCCTGTTTCATTAGACCCTCGGAGGGTGGCTTTGGGTGCTGCAGGGGGTTTCCCAGGGCAGAGAGGGCACTTCACATGGTTTGTCTTCACTTAAAAAAATCCAAAAACAATCAGTCAAGGGAATCCAGTCCTGGGTGGCTGGGCATCTTCAGAATAGTTTCTCCTGAACATTATAATGCTGTGGCCAGATAGTAATGGGAGGTTCAGAAAGTCTAATTTTTCAGGCTGTAGAAATCTTGTCACATACTATTTTGTAACAGTAGTAATGATGATCTTGCAAGGCTCCCACTGAGCCACTGGTTCAAAAATATTGCCTTCCCTGTTGCAAAAGGACACACAGGAGCTACAAGAAAGTCAACTGCCGTGATCACTTACAGCTAACAGATTAACATAGTTGGAAGGGACCTTGTAGGTCATCGTCCAACACCCCCCCACAACAGGAGATCCTATACCATTTCTGACAGATGGCAGACCAGTCTCTTCTTAAAAATCTCCAGTGATGAAGCTCCCACAACTTCTGAAGGCAATTTCTGTTCCATGGGTTGATTGTTCTCACTGTCAAAAAAATTCTCCTTATTTCTATGTTGAAACTCTTATCAGTTTCCATCCATTATTCCTGGGTCTGGCCTTCAGGTGCCTTGGAAAACAGCTTGACTCCTTCCTCCTCTCTGTGGCAGCCCCTCAAATATTGGAAGACTGCTATTCTGTCTCCTCTGGTCCTTCTCTTCCCTAGACTAGCCAGGCCCAGTTCCTGTAACCGTTCATCATGTTTAGCCTCCAGTCCCCTAATCACCCTGGTTGCTGTTCTCTACACTCTTTCTAGAGTCTCAACATCTTTTTTACAGCGTGGTGACCAAAACTGGGTGCAGTACTCGAGGTGTGGTCTTACTAAGGCTTTACAGAGTGGTATTAGTACTTCCTTTGATCTTGATTGTATCCCACTGCTAATGCAATTTAGGATTGCATTGGCTTTTTTGGCTGCTGCTGCACACTGCTGGCTCCTATTTAGCTGATTGTCCACTCAGATTGCAAGATCCCCCTCACAGTTCCTGCTATTGAGCCTGGTTTCTCCCAGTCTATATGTGTCCTTTTGGTTTTTCTTGCCTAAGTATAAGACTTTACATCCACCGAACAGAATCAGCAAAAGAATCCATGACTATTATATCCAAGCATATTGGACATATTGAAATACCCAGAATCACGGACCTTAGTAACCTTTGCCTGCCCACCTACTTTCAGTTTGATGGATCAATATACCACAGGAAAATAAAAGGAACACCTTTGGGATCGCGCTTTCAAGACTTGTAACACAAGCTATCATACAGCACCTGGAATCCATAGCACCCCCCCACCAGATAACTCAAAGTATGGATCTGGTAAGCAGATAACACCTTTGTCATATTAAAAAAAGGCCAACTATACAAAACGCGGGAAACCACCACCACTATCTTCCAAGGAATAAAATCCACATTGGATGAAGAAAACACCACCAGGCTACCTCTCCTGGTAGCTTTATCAGCAGAGGCAGTGATGGCAAATTAGAAACAGGCATCTGACATGAAACTACCCACAGCAACCTCTTTTATACCAGGAAAAACATTACCAGCTGCTGCTGGCAAGTTCCATTTTTATTCCAGAGTTCTGCCTGAAAACCCAATTCTTAACCTTTTCTCTGTCATGCAACGCAATAGTGTGAGGACTCTGCAAGTCTACAAGCTGTTCAGTACCTAGCTCTTTTTCTGAAGAACTGATAAGGGCTGTTTATAGTTTTATTTATCTATCAAATTCCTATCCTGCCCAGGGTGCCAAAGATTGCTCTAGGCGGCTTACAGACCCTGAATAAAATGCAAAATGAAACATTACATCAATAAACAAAGACCAATCCATCGGACCGAGCCAGTTTCTCAGATCGCCATGCAGGTCTTCACAGGTGATCCCCAACACCTTGAGCTGGACACAGAAGCACAGGGGCGGCAGCCCCCCATGGGAAGCTGCACCAACTTGGCTTCAGAAGTATTTGAACTCTGAATGGAAACAACTGGAGTCTGTTTCCGTCGTTTCCCGGGGGGGGGGGGGAACAGTGGGGTGCATGCTTTGGGGTTCAGAAGCCCACAGGGGACAGGAACATGTCAAAAACAAAGCAGCAAAAATTAACTTGCTTATAATCAATCTTTTCTGTTCTCAAAATTAGGTGTGAAAATTATGTATTTTGTGGAGTTTTTAAGAAAACAGTTCTCACGCTTAGATTTTAATTAAGGAAAGTTTAATATATATGCATATATGTGTGTATATATATATATATAGTTTCATTATAACAAAATAAGCAATTGTTATGAGTAAAATAGTCATTAAAATCTGGCTAAGAATGTATTTATATTTTTAGATATTGAGAACTTATAATTATTATAATTGCCTTTAAAATATTTTCAAAATCCATAATTCTTAAGTGAAGTTCAAGGTTTTTAAACACCTAAAATTTGAAAATGCAGTTATCCATTAAGATCGGTAAGACATTCCAAGTAATTTTGTAGGATCTAGTTTAAAAACAGGACATTTCACCCTGTAAGAGCAACAACAAAAATAATAAGGCTATAAAGATTTTCTTATGAGATTATGAAAATTAGTTTTTCCTTTTCAAATAATGCCATTTAAGAATACATAAGCTTTGATTTTGAAAAAAAGTTTTTATTAAACTGAGAGAAAAAATATATTTGTGGCAGAAACTTCGAAACTAGAATTTGAACCCAAAGGAAACCATGCTAGCAAATTCAAACGTGCAAAACTGCTCACAATTTACATTAAGACCACTTTTCTTTCATCTTATTATAAAATTGTTAAAAGGCTGCATAAAAAGCTTTGTTTTCTCAGAGTCTCTGAAGGATACTTTCCCTTAAACATTAAGGAATTATAACCACATTATTCTCCATTTCTATCCACAGGAGTGGAAAGAGTCCCCTGATTCTTGAGAAAAGAGCCCTCGGCCAGCAGCTTCCGAAACGTTGAGACCATAGAGGGGCTCTGTACGTCCCACGGGAGCCCCGAGGAGGCAGCGCTGGCAAGCAGGCAGGCAGGCAGGCAGGCAGGCTGGCGGGGCCGACCCCTGGACTCAGAGGACCCTCAGAGCTTCTCCTTGGCTGGCACCCAAATGACAGGGCTGGAGTGCTCCTCAATGACTTGCTTGACATGATTGTAAATCTCTTCCAATGTGTCGCCTTGCACAATGGCTGTAGGGACGCAAACAAGACAGCTCCTGAGGACCCCATTCTGCTCTTTCCTTCGTTTTTACAGAGTTCTTGCAACCCCCCAACCCCCAATTCTGGTGCCTCCCACTCTATTGTGAGGCTTGGTCTCCTTTGATTCCCTGTGGCTCAATTGCTTCCCCTAAAGATGCTCAGAAAAGGGGTGCGTGGGGGGGGGGGGGCTATTCAGAGCCTTCACCTTCTAGATCCCCAGATGATTGTAGGGGAGACTTTCTGAGCAGAATCCCCCCAAGATGGCGGGTAAAAAACCACACACTGCAACTGAGGAGCAGCCAGCCCCCAACCTGCCTAACTGGGCCCTCCATGGACAAAGCTGAGCCCGGGAGCGTCTCTCACACTCTGGAAGGCAACCGGAACCAGAGGAGAACCACCTGGTGCAGACTCTAAAGGCCAGGCACCGCAGAGGCTGGCACCGGGCCCACATAAGCCACTGATTCCTGCCATAGTCTAAGAGAGGGAAGGTTCCGGCTGCTCCCGGGACATTCTAGGACAGCCCTCGACAGCAAAAAGAAATGAGCACCAAACGTGGAACAGAGGCAGCTCCAACCTGTAAAATGTTCTGTAAATTCTTGCTCCAGCTTCATGGCTCGTTCAAAGGTTTTCCGAGCTTGTTCATCCGTTAATCGCTTATTCATTTCCCTGGGTTTGCAGATATTTCAAACTCATTAGCGTTATCAACAAAGCAGATTTAGCAGGTTTTGTTAAACATGCACAGGAAGGTCTGGGGGAGGGTGAGGGAGGCTAGGCAGGGCTTCCTTTTGTTGGGGACGGGAAATGGGGCGGGCGGGAGGTTCCTCCAATTTCAACCTCCCCAGGTTGCTGCCCCTCACCACTTCCCAGGCATGCTGAACATCAGGGAAGACAGAGGGAGTCGCCTTTTCAGTTCTGGAGGAGAAATCAGGGCCTGGATCTCACGGACCGTAGCCAGTCTGCCAGCTGGGCGGCCCTGACTCCACTATCTTGGAAGGCTCCTTGGGGTTGTCCCGAAGGTGTCCAAGGAGCCAGAGGGGCAGTAAGGGGCAAGCACTCACATGATGTTCTCCACGGACTTGGGCTTAATGAAGACGGAGACCGGGTGCAGCTGGGCACTCTGGAGCCTCTTGATGGCATTCCCAGATACATCAAGGATGCAGTGCTTACCCTGGCAGGGAAGGAGAGGCTGCCTGAGGAGCTGCTCAGCACCAGTGGCCATGGGGCCTCGATACAAAGGGGTGTGTGCGTGCGTGTGTGTGTAAGCAGCACCTTTACCTTCTCGGCCACCTCCCTCACAGACTGGACACTCGTCCCATAGAGGTGGTTGTTGTACTGGCCGGCTTCAATGAACCGGTGATCCTGGATGTCTTTCTCCATTTGTTCTCGCGACATCACAAAGTGGTAATCTCGTCCATCCATCTCGTAATCTCGTTTTGGTCGGGTTGTATCTTCACCGAGAGAGAAAGAGAGCGAGAGAGAGCAGAGGTTGAGTGGACATCAGCGAATGTCCACACTGGCACCAAGTTCTTCTGCAAATGATGCAAAGAGCTGGACACAAGACCCAACGAGGAGAGATGTGTGGCCAAGACAGACATCAATGCCCAGAAGAAAGGCTGGCAGAATGGTGTGTGTGTGTGTGTGTGTGTAGGATGACCCTTTATGGCCACCCTGGCTCTGGCGGGAGAGCCAGAGGCCCTTCAGAAAGGACACCAGAACTTTCTGGCAGAGCCATCTTAGGAGGCCAGAGGAGCACCTGCAATCTCTTTTTGGACGGATTTGATCAGGGCAAATGCCCCAGTGAGTTGATTCTGGGCCTGCTCTCGGGTGCTTGCCTGCTTTGTCATCTCCACCCCTGGAGAAGGCCGTGGTGGGCCCGGGGGCCAATTGTTATGCCACAGCACCCCCCCAGCGCCTTCCCCCCAGGTGGCACACGTACGTGGGACGCAAGAGCCAAACTTGTCAGGGAATTCCGAGATGAGGTCATCGTTGATGCGGTCCTTCATGGGGCCCAGGATAATCACGGGACGCGTGTAGCTGACTGGAAAAGAAGAAACAGGGCCGTCCGCCTCCGGTTAGGGAATTTGGGCAGAGAGAGGGGAGAGAAGGGCCACGTCTCCTCTATTCTGGAAGATGGCCTAAGAAAGTGGGGGAAGGGCGCAGGGCCACTGGCCCTCCAGCCTCAGCCATTTCCCCAAAGGGGTCCTTCAGCAACCCCACCCTGAGCACCAGCAGCACGGAGACGGCATGCTCCCTCCCTGCGGCCACGAAGGGTGCGACCGCTCACACTTACAACCGGTGGCAGCGTCAAGTGACCGCAACTGGCAAGGCCTTGTTGCTGGTTTCTGGCATTTTTTTTGTCAGTTTCCAGCCAAGAGCCTCCATTTGGGGGCATGGATCTGCTTAAGGACTATTTAAAACCGAATCAAGTCATGTGATGACCCAGTTAATGACCACAACAACTTACGAGCAAAATTCTGGGCTCAGCTGTGGTTACTAAGTGAGGACTAGGTGTCGGGGCTAGAGCCCTGGGGATGAGGGCGGATGGAGAGGAAGACCCTCTGAGGCAGAGACTGAACGGGAAGCCCACCTGAGGAAAAGCTGGGAGGGCTCCTGCTTTAAATGCTCATCGAAAGTAGATTTGCCATGTAAAGCAAGTAAGTCCTTAAGTGAACGCGGCAGTCGTAAGTACAAATCCATTCATTGGAAGGAGCATTTTTTCCCCTCCTGCCAGAAGCCAGTAAAAAGCATCATGAAAAGGGCTGGGAGAGCCCAGGAGAGCTTCCCAGGCAGGCAGGCAGTCAGCGCCGCCCCTGGTCTTCCAACAAGAGCCACCAGGAACAGCAGCTGGCCAGCCCCCTTAACAGCTGTCATGAAACCAATGTTTTCTTGAGCAGCCGTCCACTTGTTCCTCTCTTCCATGCACTTCAAAATCATGAGCTGGCTCTGACTGATCCGGCCACAGCGCAGGGAAGGCGAAATCTGGCAGCTTTGCTCTTTGCGGTGCTAAAGAGGGACACCTATATCTGCCAAGCCAAGGGGCAGCACCCACTCCCCAGCCGTTCACAGGCCGTTCACGGTACCAACCTTCTTGCTGGGTGACCGGTTCATAAGACAAGACACATTCTTCCTGGCCACCTGGAGAGTCAAGAGAGAGGCCATCAGAGACTGTGACTTCAACATGCGCTTTTATAGGATGCGCAGCCCCTTCCCCTCAGCCCCTCCTGCCCGGCCAGGCCTCCTACCAGTGACCCCAAAGCCCCCAGGTGGCGTCAGCCCCCCGCAAGGGAAGAGAGTTGCAGATTAATGCTGGAGGACAAGGGAGACACTAGGAAGCGGAGGAGGCTGCTCTCTTTAACTACCTTTGGCGCACTTCTTGAAGTTTCATAATGAAGCTTTTATTCTCTCTCTCCCTTTTTTGCCTCTGTTGCTTACAGAATCTTTAACAAGGTCAGTGAAAGGGTTTTATTTTTCAGTTTGCTGAAATGAACTCTGCAACAAGATTGTTGCAGAAGCTCCTTTGGGGCCCTTCTTCAAAGGCCCAGGATAAGCAAAATAGAAACCAATTTAATACTCTATGAAAAAGCAAAACTAAGACCAGCAAGCATGAAACGCAGGCAAGGGCAAGTAATGGGTCAACCAGTGCAGCCACCCAGCAGCCTCCGAACCCCGGCCAGCCCCACCAGCCCCTTGACCCAGCCACAACTTTGGAGCCTTTGGGAAGGCAAGGCAAGGCAGGCTCCAGAGGGGCCACAGGACAGCCCCTGGGGCCCAAAAGGCTCTCGTCCTGCTGGGTCCCGTCAGATGACCTCCCTCGGTCAATGGGGCCCATACACGCCCCTCCTGCCAGGCCTGACGGGGTGGGCGGATGCAGCTGGGGAGACTGGCCAGCCCTCGGGTAACAAAGCCCTTGGCCATGGGGTGGGGGCGGCTTTAGCAGCGCCTTGAATTGCCCCCAGGAACCAGCTGGCAGCCACTGTCTTTTGCACCAGCTGAAGCTTTAAGGGCCCCTCCAGTATCCAGCTGCTCTTAAAAGTAAGCCTGAATTTCTGAAAGTTCCCAGAAAAAACAGCAAGAAGGAGCACAGTTGCACACACTTACGGTAACTACTTTCACTGTCACTGGCATTGGAAGTCACGTGCTCTGAAAATAGTACAAAGCAGAAATCAGGAGCAATGCCAAGGAACCCCAAGGCCCATCGGAGGCGGGAAGTACACCTCCATGGGTTACTCGGGACAAGGAAAGTATCTGTCAAGCGGGCCTCTTGACCCACTTCACCGTTCTCCCGCTCCATGGACCACATTCCTAAAGCCGAAAGAGAAACCCTCAATTCCCAACACGCTTCCAAAGAAAGGTGGTTACACCCAGGCGGCTCTCTGCCTCCTTCCAGGGATCGGGACCAGGAACCCCATTCAGCCCACCGCTGACCTCCGAAATCCATTCCCACCACATGGCGGTGGGCATAACCTGGAGGGGGCCAGCTCAGAGGAGGCCCTCACCAGAACCTGGGTATGAAGGGGAGCAGCCGCCCACCCCAGAAACAGCAGTTGTAGGGCCCCAAGGGGGCTGGCTGTCTCCGCCTGGAACAAGGGGAGCCTGGCCTACAGCTGGAGAGCCACCCGTGCCTTCACATCCGCTTTCTGGAAGGGCAGGATGAGCCTGAGCCATGAGGTTCCCTTCATGAGATTCCTCGGGGGGGTACAACCGTCACCCAGGAGGAGGAAGAGGAGGAGGAGGAGGAGGAAAAGGCAGGGAGGAGGGTGGGGATCCCCAGAAGACGGCACCCCAGGTCACTCTGGCTGCAAAAGCGTCTTTTCAGGCCGGTTTTCTTTCCTCCAAGCGCTGGGAGAGAACGAGCTGAGGGCATACTAATAGGAATTGGCACCAGAGGCTTTTGTTGTTTTACTGTTTTAACTAGTTGTTTTATCGTTTTAAAAAGATCTCGCGTGTCTTTTAAATTTTGACTGGGAGCCACCCAGAGTTGGCTGACAAGGAAAAGGTCCGCTTTGTCCAACAGCCCAGACGGAGCCCTCTGGAGTCATCTTCGGGGGGGGTGGGGGAAGAGGGACTGGGCCTGGTTCCAGGGCGCCTCAGCACCGGGGCCTACGTGCTTGAGGAGACAGATCCAGGCCGCTCCTCAGGAAGAGCCCCGGAGGCCCATTCTGTATCCCCTCTCCAATCAAGGGTGGGAGGGAAGAGGAGCCTTTTGGCCCAGCGGCCACCCTGGCTTAGAGACGAGGCCTTAAACGGCCTGGCCAAACGGAGCTTAAGGCCTCTGACAGCAACAGGAGGCCTGCCGCTGGCCGAGCCGGACAAGGGAGCAGAGAGCCAGGCCGACCGCACTCGTCCGGGTGCAGCAGGAGCAGGGGCCGCTGCAGGCAGACCCTCCCCCCCATCATTCTGGGGATTTTACCTGCCCAAGGAACGACTCTGGAGGAAAGGCAGGCATGTCAGAGTGGCTGGCTTGGCTGCCTTCAACCATGGCCCCCTGCCAAGGGCCAAAGCTCTGCGGGCAAGCAGCCTCGGGGCCCCTCAGGAGAGGGGCTGCTCTGAGTGGGGAATGTGGCGGGGGTAGCCACGTGGTGGGGGAGGTTGACCTCGCAGTTGAGGAAAGAGGACCCTGGTGGCTGTGTTTCATAGAGCAGTGGTCCCCAACCTTTTTTCTGCCATGGCCCGGTACTGGCATCACAAAATGATCCGCGGCCCGGTACCGGCATCAGCATGCATGACAAGGCAAGGCGAACCGAGCGACCGGCCAGCCAGCCGTCCCCTGCTTCTCCCTGCCACCTTCAACTCCTCCTTTGTACCTCTGTCGATGGGCTTCGCTTCGGGACGGCTTCGGGACGGTCACTCGGCTCGCCTTGCCTTGGCTGCTGAAAGAATCCTCGCGCCTTAGTTTCGTTCGAAGACCCCCGTTTCGATGAAACTAAGGCGCGAGGATTCCTTCAGGACCCAAACGCCGCTTTCCAACCGGAAAAGCTCACCCGGAAGCACTTTCTTGTCAAACAAGATGGCGGCGCCCAGCAAACCGGCGGCCTGGTAGGAAATGTTCCACGGACCGGTACTGGTCCGCGGCCCGGTGGTTGGGGACTCCTGTCATAGAGCAAATCAAAGGGATCGATGGAGCCGATTTAACCTAGAGCTAAGCTCCCCATGAGAAGGGAGGGGCTTCTCAGGATGGCCTGTACCCAGGGAGACCTTGAGAGAGTCCTGGTGGCAGCGGTCAAGAGGCTTGGCCTGGCAGCCTTTATCCAACCCTGCAGAGTGTTACACTGACGTTTGCCAGGGCAGAAGCGGCCCCATTTCTGAGCCACCGATGGCAACCGAAATGTGCAAAGGCTCCCAAAACCGTCACGTCCTCTCAGCCCCGAACCAAAGGAAGAAGAGGCTGGAAAACTCCCCAACACGTCAGCCTGCAGGGGGGAAGTGGGGGTGGGGACACAGCTAGGGCTGAGGAAGGGGAGGGAGTGGGGGGGGGTCACTTACTCAGGCCTTTTGATCCCATGTCTCCAGGGATCTGCTGTGGAGTAGTTCCCCGAGGGAAAGCAAGGAGGAGACAATCACAGAGAAAACATTCATCAGTAGCACATCCTCCGGAGGCTGCTCCAGGATGGTCCCAGCAGCACCCGTGGGGAGCCAGCCCCCTAGCCCCCCCCCCCGCCCCCCGGTTCAAGAGCGCCACTGCCCTGCTAGCAGCAGAATGGACTTCCCTGAAGCCCCTTCTCAAAGTGAGGTGAATGAGGACCCCCCCCCTTCCCTGCCGGCAACCCAGGGCTTGGCTCCCCACAGGTGCTCTTGGGGCCCTTTTCCAGGCCACACCGCACGGCACAGACGGTGTCTCCCCGCCATACTTACGGTCGACATCACTGGCCTCTGCCTCACTCAGGTCCTTGTTCTTGTAGAAGGGGAATTTTCGGGAAAAGAGGTTCTTTTTACGCTTGTCATTGAATGACTGCTGAAGAAGAGAAGGAAAGGGGCAAACAGAGGGTGGGTGTCGGACGTCCAGCAGGTCAGGAAGGCCCAGGGCCAGCCAGCAGCCACCACTGCTCCAGGGGGAGGCCGACTTCTACCCTCCAGCATGCAGGTCCCCTGCTTCTGCCCAAGGCGGGAGAGAGGGGATTGGGCGGGGAGAGGGGCACTCTGCTCTGTGCCCAGAAATAAAGCTGTGGCCTACAGGGTCCTCCCTCCTAAGAGCAAGAGGCTGGATGGTGCCCTGGCACCTTCTGCTGGAGGGGCAGCATGGATTTCGGAAGAAATGAGGCTATCTGCCCCCACAGGGGGAGGAAACCAGCCCTGCTTTTCAGTCTGAGGAGCTTGTGGGTTTCCGGAGACCCTGCCTAGCGGACTTGGGTCACAGGGCCCTCGGGCAAGGGGGCTGGGCAAGGCTGCTGACATGCAGGAGCCCAGGGAGAGCCGCCGGTCTTGGCTGCAACTCTTGGGGGCTCCCAGCGACTGAAAGTCCCTGTTAGACCCCCAACATTCGGCATGGGCACCGAGGTGGAGGGGGGCAAGCAAGTGGAATATGCCAGCCAGGTGTACTGGACCCTTCCCTTGGGCCCACAGTCATCGGCTATGGGTTGGGGGACGGGGGACGGGACAGGACTGGAAACACTAAGCAGGAAGGCTGCTGAAAGCTTCCTGGGCCCCAGGAAATCAGGGGACAAGTAACTGACTACCTTCACCAGCATGCTGGACCTGGTCAGTTAAAATATGCTCAGCTGGCTAACCTTAATCTTCCATTTGGGGTGGGGGGTGGGGATTAGCTCTAAAGGGGTTAATGAAGCTCGCAAATCCATAACCGGGCGAATTTGGTGTCCAGGGGGAGCCTGCGCCCCTCATAAAGCCAGGAGGGAGGGGGGCACTGCCCTTCCAGGTCCAGGAGGGTTTGTGCAAATGAACCACACAACCCCCCAAAAGCAATTTGGGCAACTTTTCATGATCCCCCCCCCCACCAGATAGAATAAGGGATGGAGTGGAATAAAAACTCCCGCTGCTGTCCTGCCTCCCCCACTTGAAGGAAACCTCCTTTGCTGCATGGAGAACGATTAGAAGTCGGCTCCGAAAGCAAAAATAAAATGAAATAAAACAAGCCTGGAAGTCTTTGCCTCGGGACGCGTGAAAGCCGTCACCCACGAGGCTTCCAGGCTGCCCGCCACCCCTTCCTTGGGCAAGAGAGCTCGCTGGTCTTGGGCAGGCGGGTTAAAGCTCTGGCGGGACGGGGCAGGAAAGGCCATGGGGAGGAAAGGCCGGGGCTGGCCAGCATGTCACTTAGCAGAAGTGAACCCTAGCCAAGCAAAGGAGCAAGCCTGTCGAGCACCCAGCCGTGGCCGGGGTGGGCCCCACATGCGGCAGAAGAGGGAACTCCCCGTTGCCATCAAGGAACCAATCAATTTTGCACCAGGTTTCCCTCTGTCTGCTGTGCCCGGTTAGTTTTGCCCGAGATCCGTCCATCATGCACTCCTGGTCAAAGCGGGCAAGGGCAGTAAGCGGCCATTGGCCCCGGCAAGCATGCTCAGCGCTTCCAGCAGGATGCTAGAGGAGGGGGAGAGGCAGCCCTGCTCCCCGCGGGAAAGCCACAGCAAGGCGAGGGGCGGAAGGCGGGCATGCAGGCAGGCGGGAGGGCGGTTGTCTCTCAATGGCAAGCGTACTTGAGGGTCTCCTCCGGTCCTCATGCATGGGGGTCTGGTGCAGGGTTAAGGTACAAGAGCCACGGGCAGCTCGGCTGCAGGGCATGCTTCCCTAAAAGAAAGGTTAGCTCCGGGCTCCAAGGGGTTCCGTAAACAACCGGTTTGCCAAACGGAGGGAGGATGTTCTGCTCCTTCTAGCCACGCAGAAGGGCAAGACGTTGCGGGGGCGGGGCGGAGGGAAAGGGGGAGATTAGTGCAGCATAACTGATGCACCCCCGCCCTCCGTGAGCAGCTACAGAAATCAAATCAATCAATCCGTAAATATAAACAGTCCTGCCAATATCCCCCCCGCCCTCTTTGACCACTGCCTGACCAAGCCCCGAGGATTTCCCCAGGTGTGGCTGCTTGCGCAAGGGATTGCCGGGTGTGGCAAACCTTGGGCTGGGGCTGGGGGGCAAGCAAGCAAGCCAGACAGCTCTGCTCGCACCCCAATGCCCAGGGCTGCTGGCCTCTTAAAGGGCCTGCAGCTGCACCCACCGCACACAGCTCCTCCCGCGGTCCTCCTCAGGCCCCTCACACTCCCCTCACCCGGTGCCCGTTTTTTTCACTCCGAGTCTTCAGTTCAGAGAGCAGGGAGGGAGGTTCACCAAATGGGAAAGAGGAGAGAACGACCGCCGGGGAACTCAGAGAGCGAAGAGTTATGGGTAGCCTCTTGTTGCTCTTCGTCATCCCTCTGGCTGCCCTGTCACAGGTCAGCCAAGTCACGTCCCCCACTGGGGGAGGCCAGGAGGGCCAGGCCAGCCCTTTCCTTCTTCCCAAGAGGACGAACCAGGCCAGGCCCCAACGGCTCAGCGATCCCTGCAGCTCAGCCTGAGCAGAGGCCGCCGGGTTGAGTCAGCTACCCATTCCCTTTGCCTTCCTGATCCCCAATTTCCCAAAGGAAATCAAATCCTGACCACGAATCACTTGACCCCAAAATGCACACACACAGAGAACATCAGGACAGAAACACAGAGCCCGCACCGGCTGCCTCCCGGGGTGGAAAAGGGTTGGGCCCCAGAGGGCGAGAAAGGGAGAAGGAGGGGAGTTGAACCCTGGAGGCTGACCTACAGGCCCAGGGACAGAGGCCTGGATTCCTAGGCTGTACAGAAACAGGATACGGACGGTCGCCAAGGTGCCATAAAAGGTTTATTTGGTCTTCCGTGCCTCATCGGGGCAACCCAGACGGATCGTGACTCGGCTAGCCCGGGGCGGGTGGGAGATAATGGGCCCGGCCAGCAGCCGAGCACCTGCCTCCCCCCAGCAGGAATCCTGTGGGCTTCTCCTCCCAGGGGAAAGCAGACTCGGAGGAGGCCTGTGAGAAGGGAGCCTCTCTGGAAAGCAAAAGCGAGGGAGGGGAGGGGAAGAGCCTCCGGTCTTGCAAGGCCGGTGTCGGCCCTTAGTCAGACCAAAAGCCCCAGCCGTAAGCATTGACACCATCTTTATTGCAAGGTTGCAATGACAGAATCTGGCAGCTCTGGAAGTGCCCTTTCCTCCCTTCCCTTTATTTGGAGAGAATTTATTGAGACAATTACTGTCCCCAAACTAGGCCAAACTGAGGACATTGTGCCCGATTTTGGATGCCCCATTTTAGAAGGACAAAGTGGAAGGTGCCCACAAGAGATCAGAGTCCAGGGGAGAGAGAAGGCCCTGCACGGAGGGAGTGGGGTGCCTTAGGGCTCAACCTTTCTGTAAATGAGGGGATAGAAGGGGGACTCAACAGGCAGACGGATCTTGAGGGACTTATTCAACAAAAGGCAGTTCCGTCAGGCAGCAACCGTGAGGGAGAACCAGGTGGACCCCCGGCACCTCGGTACCAGCCGGCCGTCTGCTGCAGCTGCCCCAAAAGCCAGCGCAATCCTAGGCAGCCTCCAGAGAGGGACAGCGTCACCAGCAACCGAAGCGATAGCGCCGCTTCAGACGGCAGCAGTAAGGACGCCCCTGGGATGACGCAGCGTCCAGCTCTGATGTCTTAGAAAAAAAGAGGCCGGGCCCCAAGAAAGACTATAGAGAAGCGCAACTGGGGGGGATAAAGGGTCTGGAGACTAAACGATATAATGAACGGCTGAGGCAACTAGGTGTGTCCAGCCTGAGGAAGCCCAGGAGGGTTGGGGTGGGTGACAGCCGCCTTTCAGTACTTGAGGGGCTGTCCCAGGCAAGGGGGTGGGGTGGGGTTGACCTACTCTCCAGAGCCCCTGAAGGAAAGACAGGAAGCTCATTAGGGGGAGCTCCAACCTGGAACTAAGCAGAAATTCTCCTGCCGGTGAGGACAGCTGGACCTCCTGGAGTCGTGGGGGCTCCGTCACGGAGGTCTTTAGAGAAGAGGCCGGGTATCTATTTGTCCGGAATGGAATTTAAGGTCCCCTGACTTGAGCAGGGGGTTGGACAGAAGACCTCCACAGCCCCTTCCAGCCCGATGCGTCTAAGTATCTGAAGGGTGGGGTCATGTACTGGCAGTAGAAGGTCTAGGGAGGCCCTCAGCCCTCCAGGTCAGGGTTGTCCCCAAAGGTGCCTTTTTTTTTTCAAGCGGCAGCTGGACTTCCTGGTTTTCCTTGGAAGACGTTTCTCACCCCAGAAGCTCTTCTTCAGAGCTAAAGCTGACCCTAATCCTGGCCTACAAAGAATCAGGACCTGCCCTGGGAGTCTTCGTCAGCTCTTGAGCTTCTAGCATCCGGTGCTCGTGTCGAAACCTCCGAACGGAAACCTCCCCTTTATGCTACGGCGAGAAGGCTAATGGATTGGCCTTAGGGCTAGGGTCTCGGGGGTGGGACTCCCCAAAATGCCCCCCCCCCTCGGGTCTGCCACGAGGTGTCCTGTGGAAGAGCTCTGGGGTCTCTGGGGATGGGACTGTGGCAGCCGGGCCCAGACGAGGCCCAGACGGGCCCTGCCTCATCGGCAGAGCCGAAGGGAAGCAATTCAAGCGAGCTCACTCGGCTGAATACTCAGGAGACTCGCAAACGCACCACCTGGGCAGAAGGCTCCGCCGTGGTCAGGAGCACCGGCCTTGCCCACTGAACAGAGGCAGCCGGCCTAGCTCCCTGGCTTTGAGGGAGCGTGGCAACCTTCTGGCAACCGGGTGTCAAGCTGGCCGGCCCTACCTTCGGCTCCCCAAAGCATCGAGGGGGCCTCAGGAAGGCAGGTTCTGAGGGGGCGTTAGGAAAAGCTTCCCAAAAGGGGACTCCGTGGGCCCGAGAGAGGGTGGGCGAAGAGGAGGAGGAGAAGGAGGTTGGACCATCACCTCTGGGGGGAGACTTGGATTTTAAGCAGCTTCACACCTGAAGCACCCCCTCCCCCCAATTGTCCCCATCAGAATTTAACAAGAACAAATATTTAGGTATATTCTCTCTCTCTCTCTCTGAAATGGCAGTCATTAATCCAAACTCACCCCTTTGTCGCCTCTTGCTTTAGAATTAAACTTCACCGTCTTTAACCGAGCTCGTTCCTTCTTCTCCACTCTGCAAGGGAAATGCAGGAGATAACCCATGAGGCTCACTGGCTCTGAACTTCCCTTCGTGGGGCAGAACCCCCACGCGCCTCTCTGGCCACGAGGCCGGCTGCTAGGAGGAGGAGGATCCGCAAAAGCCACTGGCGCTGGGCAGAGCTTTCCCCACGGAAGGGAGAATCCTCCCCACGCTCCGTACTTGCCTAATGGGCCAAAAAATAATTGAATAATTTGCAGTTCACAAATGCACCTGACAGAAGCACCACCTTGTGCAACAAAATTGGCCAAACACAGGCATTCGTTTGCTCGACTCTGGGCCGCACTCCAAAGAGCAGGAGAAGCACCACACACAGCAGGTGGCGAGGCAAACGGGAAACCTGCCAGAAAGGGGCTCAGTCCCCACCCCAGATCAACTCCAGGGAGGGCTTCCAGAGCCCAGCCAGGAGGGGAGTGGGCCCTTAGCACGACATCCCATGGAAACGAAGCTTTGCTTGGATGGCGGAGGAGAGTTGACTCTGTTCGCCTCCAGGGTCCCTCCTGCCTGGTCAGAGCCCCTCATGGGTCACCCAGGGCTGAATCCCTCCGTGTGTCTTTGAGGGAAAGAGTCTGCAAGAAACCACTGCCGGATCCATCACAACCGTACATCTTGCATTCAGCTCCAAACTTCCCTTTTTAGGACGTCCGTCTTCAGCTCCCTCGAATCCCGGAGGAAAGAGATTATGGGGCAACAGCGGTCACCCTGATGACCTTTAGCAGGTCCAGAATTAGGTGGCATGTCCTCCTGGCCCTCCTTGACCTCTCAGCAACTATTGATACCATTGACTTTTAGACAGACTTGGGGGTTGGGGGTGGGGGAAGAGACCTCCCCCAAATCCTGTGATGGTTCTCCCTGACTGACTCAAATTTGTATTGGGGGGGAGGTCCAGTACTAGACCCCCCTTGAGGCTCTGCTCTCCCCACCACATTCCACATCTGTATATGAAACCCCTGGGAAAGACCATCTGCCAACATTGGCCGGGGGGGCAGCACCCTCAGATGCCGACAAGACTCACATTCTACATTTCCAGCCTGGGCCAATCGAGTGATGCCTCCGGATGAGGGGCGGCCATCTTCCTTTCAACCCAGTCCTTTTGTCAGTGCTTTTGTGCCTGTTGGGCCTCCCTGAACCTGGAGGTGGAACTGAGGTGCAATTTGGGGGTCATTTTGAACCCACAGCTCTGCTCGAAGAGCAGGTGGCCCCTGTGGTTAAGAGGACCTTGGCACAAATCCATCTGCCCACGTTCTTAGGCTGAGAGAGCTCAGAGTCTCCCACAGCTGTCCTTGGCAGGCGTCCTGGAGCTGCAGCCCGCCCCCCGCCCCCAATTGGTGGCTAAGGAGAGCCATGCAGCCCCCTGGCTCTGTGCCCGGGCTCCCAGGAGGCTCCACGGTGCATTTCAGGGGCTGAAACTCCAGCATCGCCCAAGGCTCCACTGTGCTTGCTTATCCTGGCAGACTCAGCCGAGTGAAGGTGCTCCTGGGTGCCCCCTCCTGGTGCTGCCCTCCGGAAAGGGACTTGCCCTGAGGGCCGCCAACCCTGGTCATGCCTCTAGGAAGCCCTAAAAGCCAGGACTCTTCCCCAGGCGCTGGGGCAGGGACATTAGATCAGCCAGGCCGGAGACAGGTTTTGAGTGGGCGGCTCTGGCATGCGGTCCTTGGCGCACTTCTGAGCTGTTTGCTGTTGTGTTGTTAGCCACCCAAAGTCCTCAGAGAACAAGCAGATGGTCGGCAGGTGGAAAAGGAGCCCCCACCCACCCCCACCTGCAGATTCCAGCCCTCGCTGTAGCTTCAGTTAAGGCCTTTGGGGGGGGGGGGCAGGGGGGGGAGGATCCTGCTATTTCTCGGCTCCTCCAAACTAAACAGACCAGGGAAACCGGTGGCTTCTCTCCCTCCAAGCTTCCTAGGGAACGGCATGAGGCTCAGCGAAGGGAACCGCCACAAGGGCTGCGGGGGCTCTGTGCCCTGGAACGATCCATCTCCTGGGCACCACAGGAGCCTCCAGTTGCATCGGGGCTCAGAGTCCCTTCGCAGGGGAGAAGGGCCGCAATAACAACAACAACAACAACCAATTCTCCCTCGCTCCTCCTCCTCCTCCTCCTCCTCCTTCCTCCTGATGCTGCTGTCCTTTGGCAGCACCGCATCTGCTGCCACCACCAGCTGCCTTCTGGTCTTTCTCTGCTGCCAGCCTGTCTGGCCGGTGGGCTAGCAGCTGCCTGACCGTCTGCACCTGGGGGCTCCACGGGACCCCTGCCCTCTTATTGCCATGACCTTCTGTGGGGTCTCCCACCTGGACTGGGGCCGGCATGTCCTGTACACCCCGCTGGCTAGTTGGCTGTGCCACTCAGCATACGCAACTGCTGCCTGCACCCTGTTCCCTGCCTCCGAGGCCCCTCTGGATGGCCCAGGCCCTCCTTCTCTGGACCTGGCGCTCAGGACCCGTCCTTGGGCTGCTATGCTCGCGGCCTCGGGGCCGACTTTCAGCCCAGCCCACTGCAGCCATTGGTGGGATGTCCCAGAGCCCGCCCCCTCAGCTCTCGGTCAGTGGTGCACCCCAGGCAGCGCCTTGTGTTGCCATGGCCCCTCCTTTCCTCGACCTTCCTCCCACGTCTGCTGCTGTCTCAGGCATTTTCTCAGCAGCCTTAGGTGCCACCTGCCTCATGTGCCCCTGGATGCTGCTCCAGCGTTGCCCTGCCTGCCTGCCTCCCCCCCCCCCCCGCAACTACTTTGATATTAAACCCATCTTGTGGGGGGGGGGGTTACATGTGCTTGGGACATATCACTTCTTCACCCTGGAGCCTCCAACAGGGCAGATTAGAAGGCGTGAACATGGCTACATGGCGAGCTAGGCCAACGGCAAACAGCTTGAAGCGCAAGGACTCTCTCGGACCCTCCTCTCCTGCCTAAAAGAGAGAAGGCCTGGGCTCCAGCAAGTTGCAACGTGTGAAAGGCAAGCCTTATTTATCCCGAAATCCATCTCAACTTGTTCCCTCTTTATTTCCTGCACTGAGCAACAGAAATCCTCTCACCCTTTTTAATGCTAAGGGAGACGTTTGGCCTCAGCCTGCCTGCTTTTCCTTCCCATCAGGTTTGGGAGAGAATCTCCCAGGAAAAGGCGGACCTCACCGCAGGGGAGGAAAGGAGGCAGGGGAGCAGCCAGTCTCTCCCACACCCCCTGCCCTGGCTGGCCCAGGCCTCAAGCCGCCCGGCGAGTAGACAGCCGATATACCTGCGCTTGCTGGGAATGACGCCAACCTGGTCACTCTCCCCGCCTGGCATCACCAGCCGCGCCTGCCACCACTCATCGTCCGAGGCATTGATGACGTGGAGGATGTTGCCGAAACGGAAGTCCAGCCCCTGGCTGGGGAGGCCACTGTCTTTGGTCTTGTCGTAGTCAAAGAGGGCTCTGCAGAAGGCGAAGGGCAGAAAGGGGGAAACAGGTGACCGGGGGACAGAACCGAAGGGGAAAGCCAGAACCAGGTCCGAGGAAGAGCTTCGCGTCCCCAGGAGAAAACCAGGTCAACTGCTCCGGGTTTCCCGAAACAAGTACAAGGGCCGGGCAATGCAGATGCACCGCAAGGCTGGGTGGTGCGCCATCAGCTGCGGGAGAGGCTGCTGCATTAAGGGGCGGAAAAACGACCAGAGTCTCACGGGCTACCTGTGGTCTGAGCATATTCTGCTTTGCTTCTACAGTTGTACCAGCTCAGCTTGCATGACCCAAGACTTTTAGCACTGCCATGCCAAGGCAAAGGCCATGGGGAACCTACAGGAAGGCACCTTAATGTAGGGCAGCAAATGCGGCTTCATGGGTGTTACTGAGACGGGGTGGATGAAACTCTTGCGGGAAACGCAGAGGCTGAAGAGTTGATCCTGAGGCGGAGCAGCCGGGGGTGGGTGGGGGGAGTGCTGGGTGAAGGAAGGACCCTCGTGTCTTGAGACCCAAGGAGAGGAGGAGGAGGGGGGCAGATGAAAGAATCTGGAGAAGAACAAAAGCAAAGGGTTGTTTTTTTTGTTGCTGATATTGGTGTTGGGGGGTGTTGGGGGCGCTGCAGGTGGCCAAGACAAGCAGACTGGCTGGATAGACTCTTCATGGATCAGATTTCGTGACATTCAGTCATAGCCAAATATCCAGGCCTCTGCTGCCCAACCAAGTTAGTTAGGGCTGCCGGGCTCCAAGGCCTGCTCAGCTCTCGGGCAGCAGATACGTTTCATCGTCCAAGAGACTTGGAGAACAGGCAGTGGGGCCGCCTCTCTAGGCCTGGCCCTGGCTGGAGAGGTAAAGCCAGAGGGGAGAGAGCGCGAAGGGGAGCACGTCAGGGTGGGTTTCAAGACCCTGCAGAAAGGGAAATTGCATCCCATGGGCAACCACATTGGAGGGCGAAGCTTAGGGCTTTCTCTTCCTAGTTGGTGAAATATCCCAGCTGGGCAACTGGGCCAGGGGGGTGGGGGGACTGTGATTGTCCTCCTTCCTCAAGGAGCAGTTCAAGCCAACATAGGGTCAAATGTCACCTGGCCCCCGGCCACGCCCACGTTCCTCTGGACTCCAAGGCCAGCAAGCAACAGCATCCAGGTCCAGCCAAGGGCTGTTTGGGTCTGGATGGGGAGCCTGCTGGGCCTGCCAGCCATGGGACTCTACAGCCGCCACCTGAGTCGTACATAACGTGGCGCTCCCCTCCACAGGACTGGCTTGGGATGCAGGGTCCACAGGGGGGTTGGGGCGAACGTTGTGTAGCTCCATGTGGTACGCCAACAACCAAGCCAGGCCCCTCAGCAGCCCCGCCAAAGCCTCACCTGACGTAGAGGGACCGCTTCTGGCTGGTCCGCAGAGAGCCAGACCCTGAGCTCATGCTGCTGCTCATCATCTGCTCTCGCAAGTCATGGATTTTTGCTTCAAAACGGCCGTATTCTGAGGAAAAGGGAAATGCCAGGTCAGTCCCACAAATGCTACTGCTGAGGAATCATCCGGGTTTTGAGCAACCCAAATCTTACGCCCACTTAGATTTTTGGAATAACTCCACCATTAATCTGGTGTTCCTTTAAAACGCGTATTCTTCCTCTCGTATTTGCTCTCTCTTGCTCATACAGACACACACAAACACACACACACACACACACACACACACACACACACAAAAGACACGGCAAGGCTATACAAATTTACTCCAGAAATTTGACAGAATAAAAAAAGGATTATCTGTCTATCTGTCTGATCTTTCTACTCCTGCTCTGGTGAGCATTCAGTTAAGAAAATTGGAAAACAAAATCATACATTGTTAAAAGCAATGAAACAGCAGATTAACCAATTCGATTAGCAATAAAGCCAGTGCCAAAACGATCTATCTTGTCCGTGGCTGAGAGAGAGCATCAGCGCTGGGCCTCCCTGGCATTCGGTCATCTTGCGTTTGGACTACTGCAATGCACTTGAAGGCTTTTCGGAAGCCACAGAAAGGCTGGCACAGAAAGCGGCCCTAAAATGGCCCAAGGCATCTGCGTTCCAGCAACCCTCCTCTCCAGCAATAACTCCAAGACAAACATCTTGTCAAAGATTGCTTTATTAAGACAGGAACTGGCACATTGGTGGAATCCCGCATCTGAAAGTTTTCAAGCTCCCTTGCAATATTCAAAACTACAAATCCATCCCCGCTTGGCCGTCATCCCATCCCCACATGGCCCAATCACGATCCAACCTAAAGTAAGATTCTTGTTTCATTCTGCGCCATACTCAAGGACATTGAACTAACAAAAGAATTTTATTTTGTCTACTTAGAGATACTCAATTTGAAACCCCCCCCACTTCCTCAGGTTTGTGGCAAATCTCACTTTGGCTTCCAAAGCTGACACAAGGAACACGGAGCCAATCCCAGGTCCAGCCCAAGGTGTGGGTTATAGCCTTGGAGGCCCTGCATGAGAGAGGAAGCGCCTGCGCCCCCGTGGGACTGTCCCCTGTGCTCCTCCATCAGAAAGGCCGAGCTGCCGACCCCACTGGCCAGGGGATTCTGACCAAGGTTCTTGTTTAACAGTTCAGCCTTCAAAGTGTTTCCCAGGGTCACCTGACGGCCCTTTGCAACTTCTCCCGCCGGCTTCCCGCAAGCAGAGTCCAAAGGGAAGCTGTCAGGGAAGGTGGCCAGTTGCTCTGGTCAGTCCCTTGTACCCTCCCCAACCCACCGCGCTCATGCCACACCTTGGGCCCTATCTGCCTGCCTGGAAGCCACCAGGAACTCACTTAATGACCTGTGATTCTCACTTAACAACGGATTGCCATCGTTAAAAAATGTGGTCAAATGACATCAGGTCTTACAACCACGGTGCTCATTGACATCAATTCGGGATCCACTCACTGTCACTAACTGAGGACTAGACTAGGGAATGCAGAGACATTTCCCACAGGGCGAGATTCCCATTCTGAAGAATGAAGCCATAATATGTTATTAGGTGTTTTATTTCTAAAATGTTTCAAAAGTTGGCGACTCTGGGTGGGGGACTACAACTTATAAAAAGGAAGAAAAGAAAAACAAGAAAGCAAAAGGCGACACACAAGGGAAGGGCATTTGAGGCTGGGGATAACGAAGAGGCGCATCTAGACCCACAGGTGTGTGTGTGTGTCGGGGTGGGTGGGGTGAGCCAGGCCTGCCCAGCACTAAGAGGGCCAGAGTCATCGGGACACGGGAGGGGTGGCAGGCGAGTGCCTCTCCCAGGTCCCACCAGAGGGCGCTGCTTCCGAGGGCCCCCCTCCCCTGCCTGTGACCGGCCCTAGCCTCTCGGGTCAGTTTCCAAAGGCACCTGAGAAGCAAACCTACAACTCACGTCACCCAGACATTCGTAGCCTTGCAGCCTCTCCCCCATTAGCAGGGGGTTCCCAAGAGAAAGAGGGTTTCATTGGATCCTTCACTTGCCTTCGGGACGATACTGAGCCACGATAGTGACGGACTGACCGGCGTTTTTCAAGGCAGCGGCTGCCTCTTCGTGGGTTGCAGCTTTGAGGTCCACGCCATTTACCTGAATAGCAACGCAAAGGAGACGTCACTCGCATCAGGACGTGGATGTCCCCAAATCAACCAGCTTGGAACCCAACCCAGCCTCTTGCAGACAGCCAAGCTGCCTCCTGGTGGGTCACGGAGGCCTCCCCCCCACGCCCTCCTTGCCAGGCAGAGCCCCCTACAGTCTGGGGGCCCTTGCCAAGAAGACGCCCCCTCCCCCTGCAGCCCAAGGAGGCCCAACCGGCGTCCTCCAGTGCAGGCTCTTACCGAAATGATGCGGTCTCCTTTCCTGAGCTCCCCACTGAGGTCTGCAGGCCCACCAGCAAGGATGAAGGAGACAAAAATCCCCTCCCCGTCCTCTCCCCCCACAATGTTGAAGCCAAGTCCGGTGGAGCCCCGATGCAGCACCAGCTTCCGTAGCTCCCTAAAAGGACAAACAAGTTACAGCCACTGCAGCCTCGGCATAACAGCCGCCAAAGGTGCACAAACTCAGGACAGACATATACACAGATATATGCATCTATAAAATTTATATAAACCTATTTCAATCCATATTTCTTTATAATCATCTATGTAAAAGATTAACAATAGAAGATTATAACCTATATAGTTCATCATCATCTCAAAATCAAATTATTAGTAATCACCTCTTTTCCAAATGAAACATGTATACTTACATAAAAATTAGCTCACTCTCCAGCAGTATATGTTAATAATAATAATAATAATAATAATAATAATAATAATAGTAATAATAATACTTTATTGTCATTGTATGTATATACGCGGTATACACATTCTGCGATGTAGCTAGAAGTGCTGTACTGGCTGTGAAGCTCCCCTTCTTCCAGGCACTGATGGTCGTGAGTCAAGGAAAGCCTGTCATCCATTGATGGAATATTCCTTCTGGAGAGGTGTGAGCTATGCTGCAAAGCCTCAGTCGGCCTGACGAGAGCCTTCCTTCCCTTCCCTTCCTTCCTTCCTTCCCTTCCGTGCAGTGAATGCCCCCCCCCCCACTCTCAACCAGGCGCCTCCTTCCCTTTGGGGTGCCCTGCTCTGCCAGCTATCTTCTCCCCCCGCCCCCAGGGCTCAGCCACACCCGGTGACCTATTGCAGAGATGGTTGAAAAGGCAGGGACTCTTCCTACCTGGTGATCTTGTCTTCTCCCAGCATTGCCTTAGGAACAGGTGAGTATCTCCCCGGCGAGGCTGGCGGCAAGGGCTGGCCCAGGTAACTTGATGGGCTGACATGGTTCTCCGCAGGCGGGGAGTAAGCTGGGGAGGGGGAGGGGGAAGGTCAGTCAGACGAAGATGCCCTCTGCTGCCCGGGGCCCCAGTTGGCAGAAGCTGCCTCTTCACCTGCCCAGCACCTCTGCGCTATGGATGCTGAAGGCAAAGAGTGACCTTCTCAGCTCCACTTCCACCTCCAGGCCAGATGACTTGTGGGGGGAAGCCCAAAACGAACCTTGGAGGATCTCCATCCCCAACCCAACGAGGAGCCACTGCTAAGCGCCTGGACAGCTAAGTTCTGACGGTCTGCCCCGGTCCCCCTTAATGCCAGGGCCTGCCACCAGGCCCACCTGCTCCTGCCAGACGTACGGGGGGAGGGTGGGGGGAAAGAGGAGAGTGCCGTTCCCCCCTCCCAGCCACACTCTGCTGCCCTCCTGGCATCCGCATTTAGGCAGCCGTGGAGGCAGCCCGGCCGGCATTGGCTGCCGGATGCCCATACAGGGACCTGGGTTGTCTAACCTCAGAGTGCCAAACACAGACTCTGCAGTCCCGCCCCACTCCCCCACTTGGTGCCAGGTAGGGCCACAGACCCCGGTGCTGGCCACTGAATGTTAAGAGCACCGCACCGCTCGGCAAGAAAGGATTCATTCCACATACAGTGTATTTGCCAGCACAAGCGCCCCCCCAGCCCCCAGCCGTGAAATCTTCGTTTGTTTGGCTGTGGGAAACTTTGGAAGAGAAGCTGAACCTGCAGGTCCTGGTGGAGAATCTCCAAACGGGGGCAGAGCCCTTTCTAAACAGGCCCACGGGAGAAAGGAGACAAGGGCCAGGCAGCATCCAGAGGATAAAACCGTCTCAGGAAATGCTCTGAGGACCAGGCCTCAGAGGTGCAAGGAGCTCCTGGGTGGCCATGCAGCGGTCGAGAGGCGGAAGGGGAAGAACGAAAACACACCAATGGGAAACGACTGGATTGCCAGATGGCCCGAGGAATGAAACTCTGGCCGAGGGAGGATAGGGAGACCCCGGATAAAGTGAAGGCGGCTCTGGGTTGTTCAGAGGAGCTGCTGAAGCTGAACCCGTGGAATGTCGGCCTTGGGGGAGCCCTGAAGCGGATCGCAGCAGCCGGAGGACGAGCTGCTCCCTCCCAGCGCTCAGGCTGGGGAGGTGGAGAGCAGAGCGCAGCAGAGCAACGAGGCTCCCTGAGGCTCCTTCGGTTCCAGTAGCAGCCACTCTCCCCACCCTCCCGCAAAGGGAGGAGATGGGTTGCGAGTTCAGGTCTGCTGGGTTCTTGGCTTCTGCTTTGGCTGGTCTGCCAGGGGTACCCCTGGTAGGTCAACCCACGATGCCCTGGCAATGTTAATCCACCTCTCGACCGCCACTCGGTCAGTGGTATGAGCTTTACTTGGGGCCGCCATTGAGAATGATCCCAGAATTACAGCTGGCGCAAACTCACCCGTAGGAAACTACACCAACTTTAAAGTTCCAGGTAGTCCTCATTTTCCAACTGCTAAAGGGAACTGGCAACTCCCTTGAAGCAAGGTGGTTGTAAATGAAAAAAATCCATGCAAGAGCGCCCAACGTATGACGCCAGTTACAGCTGCAGTCCTTAAATGAACCACTCGTGGTCATCAAGCACAATGCCCCATGACTGCGACTCACAACTTCCTGCCTGGCTCTTCCTTGACTTTGCTTGTGGGAAGGTGGCTTGAAGGCCACAAGCGGCAATCACAGGGGGGAGGCGGGATGGTGACTGTTGGGAAGGGGCGCTGGTGGCCAAGCGCCTGGATCTCTATAGTGCAGGGAGGCTGCAACAGCCACAGCATCAAGCGCTGGCATAAATCTGCTTATTTAGCACTGTTATAAATTCAAACGGTTACTGAATGAGCAGTCAGTAAGCGAGGACTGCCCACACTGTAGTGGTTACCAACAGGAATCCAGGCGCAATTCATAGTCCTGATTGTGACCTGGAAGACCTCATGCAGCAGCACAGAGGCCCAGCGGGAAGATCCCGTCAGAAGTGGGGGGGTGGGGGGGGGCGTCCATGTCCTTTGTGCACCCCCCCTCCATCCCAGATGCCTTCTGCAGGCAAGTCAAAGCTCTTGTTCCCATGCGCTGGATGAGGCCTCTGCACTAATTTTTGTTATGTAATTTTATCCTTGCTCAGACCCCCCAGGAATGGGAAAGGCTTCGAGTTATGTTAAACAAACAAATTATTTAATTCTCAGAAAATTTCTGGGTTAAAAGTCATAATTATGCCATTTTGAGAGTAAAGCGTTGGACATCTTCCACCCTTCGTAGAGATGCCCTTCTATCCAGCCAAGCTTCCCATCCTGCGCCTGCAGATTTTCCCAGAGGTTTGCAAAAGTGGCCAGAATCATTTTCTGTCTGCTTGTCATCCTTTCGCTCAAGAACCCATGCAAAGATCTTTTTTCCCTTTTCTCTTCGGTTACTGTATCTTAGCAACATTATGTATGGTTTTGCAAGACACTGGGGCAACAGAAGTGAAAATGCTATTTATTCTTACATGAAAATTGTTGGCACACAGTTATAGAAACGGCTAGTTTATATTATTGTGGAAAAATAAAACGTTGAGGGGTTTGATGTTAATGCTTCAGTCTACTGCAACAGAGGGAGCATCTCCCCCCGTTTCCTCTTTCCCCCCTCACCTCCCCCCCCCACGGGGTCTTCCTACTTGCTTTTGTATTTTTGCATTTTATTCTATAATCTAATAAAATGTTCAAAACAGAAAATAACAAAATGTCCACAGAGAACAAGGAGAGAAAGGATTCTTTTAGTTAATTCTTTTCTAATACAAAACAGCCACCCCAAATCCAAACTTACAGCCAGTGATCTCAGGAGGTGCATAAGCATCGTTTATGAACATGCTGCTGGGCTTTGCAAGTTTCAGATAGACAAAATCGGACGTGTTCTTTAAAGCAGCCACGGCTTCTTCGTGGGTCACTTCTTCTAAACAAACGTTGTTCACCTGGAAGAGGGAGAATGCAAACCAGCTTATCCCTGGAAGAAAACAGGTCTTCCCCAAGGATCACTGGCGCTGCTCTGTGTCACAAGACAGAGAACCCCACTGGCGCCGGCAGACGTTGGACTCTGGCCCAGCAAGTCTCCAGATTGCTGCTATGACCGATGCAAAGCATTAGGACAATAAGGATACAGGGGGAGACTTTTGAAGAATGGAATCAGCCACAGACACAAGGTCAATAATGGTGTCTGCTTCTTTGAATAGACTGGCCAAAAGATGTTACTGACGTAATGTCAACAGTACAACAATTTTATCTGACAAGATAGGAACGGTATCAAAAGGGGATTGATGATTGAGAGACCAAGAGAATGATTTAGAAAAGGATATTTCAATGGGTCTACAGAAGAAACTGGCTGATGCTTTAAAATTTGAAAGAGAAAAACAAATGACAAACCAAGAAAGGGTTTTTTAATAATCTGCCCTATCTGCCACTACCTAGCGTCAAACTCACAGCCACTCAGCCAAAACAGGAGAGCGACCCAGATCATTTTTTTCCCTATTGGATTTATAAGAGACGCTTATTAAAGTCTTGAAAAAGTGTGTGTAAGGAGACCACGAAGTGAAATCAAATCCTGACAATGTTTGAAGGAAAGCAATAAAATGAACTAATACAAAATTGGTTTATTTCATCAAAGTTAAAACAACATATGTTATTATCTCTTGCTACCTTTACAGACTTTCTGTTGAAACCAAGACTGAAAAAATGTTTCATGGATTGGCTTATAGATAAGAAATGGGATATGGGATGGAGAAATGAATATTTGTAAATTTAAATATGAAGAGTTACTAAATGTATTTATACTTCTTGCAACGAAGTCAATTCTTTATGAAATTTTTTATATATATTCTTTCCTTTTTATTCTTTCTTGCTCCTTTTACTCCTTGTCTCTATTCTATTTTAAATTCAGTTTGTATTATATTTTACTATTACAATCAAAATTCTTTACAAAAATATTTACGCACAGCCAAATTTGGAGACACAAGGCCCTTCAGTTTCACACATTCAACTTTTGTTTGCCTTCTAAATACTCCTCCACCCTTTGGAATTGGGTGCACCGGCAGAGGCGGCGTGTGGGCACTACGCAAACAGCTTTATTCCCTTGAAATCCCTTCAATCTCTCTACTCTGCGGATGGGGAGGGCGAAGCAAGCAACCTCCGTAGGCAATTTCTGCTTCGCCTGACCCGCCTTCTCCCTCCCTCTGCAGCTCGCCACAGCCAGCTGCCCGCAGGATAACTCACCATGAGACAATTCAACAATTCAATTTAATTATTTAAAATAAATAAAAAATGGTTTTAATTTTTGTCATTCGCATTTCATTTGCCCCTCATTTGGCATCCTTTCTTTAATGATTCTATTCTACCATTTCTTCAATATTAGTGCAACTCTTGTCCTGCGGCGAGTTGGCCCTGGCGAGTAGTCCTAGACTCTTCTCCCTCCCCCGGCCCCAGCCGAGCAGGATTAGAGAGGAAGGCGTTTCAAGAGTCTGCCCATAAAAAGCAAGTTGGTCATGCTGGCAGTAGGCAAAGGATCAGGCAAAGGAGAAACTGCCTACAGAAATTGCTTGCTTTTTTTTTTTTTTTACTTTTTCCCAACTTACAGAGCAAAGGTGGGACGGGGGAGATTTCAAGATAGCAAGGTAAGCTGTGTGTGCATCCTGTGCCCACAGTATCTACCCCCAGGCTGCCAGTGTAATTACGTGGCTCTTAACTCTCTTCCTCTCCGATCTGCCTGGTTTGCAATGGGGGCAGAATGAAAACACCACAGGTCGGGCACAAGACAATGCAGACCGACTGTAACAGTGACCGTGTGACAGAGGGAGGCTTAGATGTCGCAAATGGATGCAAGTTGGCCGTAAAGGCATTTTTTTCAGCACTACTGTAACTCTGGTCCTTGATCAAGGGGTCAATAAGCAAGGACTACCTTTAAATGCAATGCAAAAGACACAGCGATAAAGACTAACTTGGGTGGCTTGAAAAGGGGACTCCAAAGGCTCCATGATTTTGAGGGTTCACTGTTACCCCCAGACTGGGAGCTGGGGGCCTCCGGACTCCCCTTGCGGAAGAAAGGTGGGGGAGGGGTACGTCTCTGGCTCCCGGCTGGAAGACCAACGTCATCTGGGCTAAGATGGGCGCTGACCTGTCCCTGCTCAGAGAAGTCGGTGTAAAAGACCAACCCAACGTTTCCCAGCAAACAAAATCAAATCCATAAATATAGGAAGCAGTGAAAAAAACCTTGGTACACGGCAGCCTCCTGAGAACTGAGAGTGAGTCAGCCGTGTCGTGAAATTGCGGAAAAGGCAAACGCAGCTTTAGAATGCAACAACAGAGGCGCGATTTCCAAACTATAGAAACTAATTATTCCACTTGGTTTTGTCTTGATTGCGTTCGTCTCAAGCACAGGGCCTGACATCAAACTGGAAGCAGCGATGAGAAGGGCAGGACAGGCGACCAGCTATGCATTTGTGTACGAGCACAAGGGCCTAAATAATCCCCTCTAACCCTAAAATCCTATGAAACCACCCCAGAAAACGATAGACGCAATGGAACTGAAAGAGCATCAAGAGGCTGGTGACTCTCAGCTCTGCCCCTCACCTAGAATGGCTTGTGCTTGTGTGTGTGTGTGTGGGGGGGGCTTCCAAGTCTTCAAATGCAAGTGGGAGGGGTGATTCAGGAACAGAGGAAGGAGGCAAGGCCAAAGACAGAACGCGGGGGGAGGAGAACAGCCTCTCGGGGGAAGGAGTGCACGCCTGGAATGGTGAAACATGGAATCCGGGAGTTCTGGATTGGGCATTAACTGGGGAGGCCTTGGTTACTGGCTGAGGGCGCTTTTGACCTGCTCTACTTGGTATTCCAACTGGCCTTCTCATGGATGCGACAGCTGCACCCACTTAAAATCAGCCATAAAAAACACAGCCTTTTGCAACAGCCTAGATAAATGTTATCAGGAATGCCTCTCTCCAAGTGTCAGGGAGGTCACGTGGTAAGACCCTTCACACAACCAGCACACAGATACACTGAATAGTAAAATGTAAGGTTTACTTCCTGTAAACGGGGAAACAAAGTCCAACAAACAGTCCAAATCATACACGGTTAAAGCAGTTAGTATTCAAAATAATCAGTCCAGAGATAATCCAAAAATGAAGTCCTTTTCTTTACCAGTATCATAAACAAAGTTCAGTAAACGGAGTTTGCTAACAGTTGCAAGACTCACAGCAATTCAAGCAGAATAGGCAAAAGGAAATGCAAAAACCCCCAAACAAACCAGGTTTCTGGCTCCATCTTATGGCCGTTGGAGGAACCTCAGCCAATCACAATTACAACATTCTCTTAAAGATGCAACAGTATTAAATGACTATCCTGGTTTATATATTGCCAATCCAACTGTTAGGTGACTATTCATTCCTAACAGGCAACTAACCTGCCAGCCTTCACCCCAGCCTCCTCCTCCTCGGAGCCCCCGAGTGTCCTAGCAAGGCTAAAAGAGAACCTCCCAAAGGAAGGGTGGAAAAAGCCAGAACAGATCTAAACTCACAGCCATCAGCTTGTCTCCGATCTGTAGCCGCCCGTCCTTATGTGCAGCTCCGCCTTCGATGATCTTGGTGACGTAGATGCTGTTGTCTCCGGGGATGTGCTGGTTGCCGACCCCCCCAGCGATGCTGAACCCGAGACCTGCTTCAGGGGAGCGAAGGTCGTCAGCCTCCCCACACAAACAATGGGGCAGTGACTCAGGACCCTCCCTGGGACCCCCAACAGCCCTGCCTCGTTCATGCTCAAGCAGGGACTTGGCCAGGGGCCCACTGGGACCCCCGCCCCCAGGAAAGGGCGCTCTCTGCAGGGTGGGGAAGGGGAGACCCTCTTTGCTGGGGTGGGGTGGGGGGAAATCACCCGGAGCGGATGACAAACCTTTGGGCCCTTTCACCAGCTTTATGTCCACCATCCTTTCCGTGGTTTGCCTCCTCCTCTTGACAGACAGGCGGACCATGGAGCCCGCCTCCTTCAAGGCTTCCACAGCTTTGCCGTGGGTCACATCGTGGACGTCCACCTCGTTCACACGCAAAATGCAGTCATTCACCCTGCACGGGGAGAGGGGAGCCTTCCAAGATTCAGCACTAGTGGGGGTGGGGGAAGGAGGGGAGCACAGGTCTCCCAGGCGCAGATCCGAATGCTCTGACTGGGGGCCGATCGAACACGGAGCAAAGCAGCCCCCCCTTGCCTTCCCCCTCCCTCTCTGGAGGAAGGCTGCTTGCCCTGTGTGCAGCCAGACTGCCTCCCTGGTCCAGCTGGGGTGACCCCTGCCTGCGTCCTCCCAGGACTGCCCCCCCATGCTCAGCTAAAGCTGCCCGCTTCCTTCCACCGCTGTCTCCCCTTTTGGGGCTCCCGCTCCCAGTCCGTGGGGAAGAGGGAAGACAAGGAACAAAAGAAAATTTATGAACCAAGCCTAATGGCCACGACAGGGCACTTCCTGTAGACATCAGCATAGACTAAACAACTTTTAAGATCTGCTCCAGGTGTGAATGTTGCCTCGTTTCACAGTGAGACATTTCTTGGAATATAGAGCACCAGTAAGAACTGTAACTGGGTGAAAAGATCAACGCAGCGGTTGAATTGCTTTAGACCGCACCACATGAAGCTGTGCAAAGGCCCTGGCAGCCCCCGGCCAGGAGTCATGAGCCGAGAAGGACCCCTGACCACCCAGTTCGACTCTCATGGAAAACGGCCCTGCTTCCATCCCACCTGTGGCTTCATCGTAGTGCTTCTCTAAATCACAAAATGCACAATAAGCTTGTTATCCTGCACTGACAATGCATTTGTTTGCTGGTCGGTTCCCCAGGGGCTTGACAGAGGTGGCACCCAACTGCTCCTCCATGCCCTGCTGCAGAGGAAAGGGGGCCCCGTGCCAATCGCATCTTCCCCAGCACACAACGAAGCTACGGGGCCTCTGCTTGCATAGATGCGCTTGAGCCAACCCAACCCAGTCAAGGGATAAGCCCGCCCTACAGAAACGACTGCCAAGCGCTGCAAGAGTCTCTGAAGGGCCGTCAGGGTTTGGTGTCCCTTTCCGAAAGAATCAGAGTTGGGAAGGACCTCAGAGGTTCTCTAGTCCAACCCACTGCTCAACGGAAGGCCCAGCAAAGGAAACTCCTGCAGCTGTCGAAGGGGAGAAGCTTCAACCTCTTTTCTTAGAGCCTTCGTCCACCGCTCTCAGCCTGACCTCCGTGTCTTTTTTCCCCAACAACCAAGATAACTGAAAAACTTAATGTCGGTGTCAAAGAGCCACCGAGACAGCCTTTCAAAGGGAGCCAAGCTCCCAAGCTTCCCTATTCCGAAATAAACAAAATAAAATGAGAAAAGCCAGGCAGGTTTAATCCATTGACAACAATATTGCACGGGGGAAAAATGATTTACAAAAACAAGTTGACCCACTGAGTTCCCTCTTTATCAGGTGGTTTCTGTATTCGTTCTGAACACCCCCCCAATCCACTGATGGGTAGTGGAAAAAGATTCTTGTAAAGAAAGAATTTTGTATTTCCAATGGGAAGATTTCTGGCTTCTTGAGCTGGAAAACTTAGCTGCTGCCCCCCAAAGACAGGTGCACAGGGACTAGTAACTGCTTTCTTTTTGCAAGTGACTGACCAAAGGCCGTCAGTTCTTCTGCACTCTCCCAGGGGCCACAGCACGGGCTCGCTCTTCAGCCCAGGGCTACCCAACATTGCCAGAAAAGGGACGGAGGGGCTGCTGCTTCCCAGGCCTGTCAATGACCAGCAGCTGGCCAGGAGAACTGGCTCGAGGACAGTCACCCTGGGGTCAATTCAAGGCAGGCGTTTAACTGGCCATGGGCTGCCTTAATAGGAGAACTGCATCCAGGCTTCCAGACGGGGGCTGGGGTTCTGGGCTGCCTGCCCGGAAGGACAAGGAAAGCAGAGCAGGCTCAGAGGAGGGCGGCTGGGAGGGTTCCCAGACTCCTTACGCACAACAACGGAAGCCCCCATGGGTCTCTGTGCAGGTGAGCTTCTCACAAAGGAGAGAGAGAGAGAGAGGGGGGAGGGGGAGAGAGAGGGAGGGAGGGGGAGAGAGAGGGAGAGGGAGGGAGGGGGGAGAGAGGGGGGGGAACTGTTGCCCTGAAACCGACAGCAGCAGCTCAAAGACCAACGGATTTAATTTCTAAAAAAGGTCTCAAACAACTTAGAACTTCCTGACAATAACAGCCATGGAGCCGTGAGACGGCCTGGCTAGAACAACTGCGGAAAGCTTCCAGAACCAGCCCTCAGCCCCAGCCCAGCCCCTCGAGTTGCTCTAGCGCAGGAGTTCCCAGCTGGGGGGGCAAAAACTTGGCCTCCGATTGATAAAACTATAGTATATGTGTATAATTATATGCACATCATTATTTATTTTTTCAAGGGGTGTGAGAATATATCAGAAGCGTTCTGGGGGTGTGGAGTATAGAAACGCTTGGGAACCCACTGCTCTAGCAGATTCTGGGGTCTATGGTCCAACTGATACCCTCTACAGCGTAATTACAGAGTAGTTACTGGGCAAATCCAGAAAAATGGGCTAATTCAATAACCAGGCTTAATGCGTTGTATGAATACAACCCGTCAGAGAGAGAGAGGAAGGGCAATCAAGGTGCCACTGAGGCAGGCCACATCCCCACAGCCACCCAGCTGTTCTTTGCAGGTTCTGCACACCTGATAGGAAGGCCCCCCCGGGGGGGGGGAGAGAGAGACCTACCGCAGCCTCCCGTCTTGGGCAGCCGCCCCTCCTGGGATGATCTTTGTGATGAACACGCCAGAGTCGTCCTCCACGTGAGGGTTGTCCGTGCCTCCTGCGATGCTGAAGCCCAGGCCCGAATTGCCCTGGAAAAGCAGCCCACGGTTACCAGCCTGGAGCGCCAGGGTGGCCGAGGGGCCTATCCTGAAGGGGGGAAGGAAGGCCCTGTCCCGGTGGGAGGGGAGAAACCACGCACCTCGGGAGCCCCCCCTCGGCTGGCAAGAGAACCGGCCCCCCCTGCCATGCCGGCTCTGCCCCCTGCAGCTGCCTGCTTCCTCATCAAGAGAGGAGGCCTAAAGAGCCTCCCCCAGGAACTCACAAGCCCTGGCTGGGTAGGCTGAATCGGTGGAAGTGCGGCTGGAAAAGTGACAACCAGGGTTGATAAAACCCTGGGGGTGGTTGCTTAAAAAAAAGGGGGCGGGGAATTGGACTTGCTGGCCAGGAAATGGGGAGCACAGCTTCCCTTGGCATTAAATCCCGCAGGCTGGTTTGAACCGACCACCATTCAAGAGGAGCTGCTCGACAGCCTGCCAGCCTAGGCCAAGATCCCACCCTGGCTTCGGCATGGCCAGATTAACCAGGTGAAGAAAGTCAGAGACCCTGAGCCTGGAACCCGTGGAATGGAGCCACGGGTGCCACTGAGCAGGGAAGACTGGCAGGAGCCACTGAGGAGGAGAAACGGGGGAAAGAATGCGGCTTCTTCCCCGTCCGTGGAGGCTGCGGAGTTCTAACTGACAGCAGAATGAATTCACTCACTCGGTGGATTGAAGAGCAGGTACTCACCCTTTCCAGCGTGATTTCTTCATATTCATACTCCGCATCGGTGCCGTTGACCTAAACGAACGCACAAAACATGCAAATGGGGAGGTTGCCGACAACATCCCCTCCGGCCAAGGAGTTAGAGAAGGGGAGTCAAACGCGAGGCCTGGGGGCCCCATGGGGTGCTTCCATCTGGCCCGCGGGGCTGCCCTGGAAACAGCAAAGGACCAGCCCGCAGTACCTCTGCCGGCAAAATCGGAGCTGGGGGGAGGGGGCTGCTTACGGCCCTCCCTACCTCCGTTTTTGCTGGCAGAGGTTTGCAAGAGGCCATCGCAGCCCGAAACAGAGCTTGGCAGCCCGCTTTCCCTGGCAGAGGCCTTGGGCCCCCACAGGCATCCCTGAGACGAGCGGTGTTGAGCTGGCCATGCCCCCTGCCCCCCCCGGCCAAACAGAGCCCTGATGCGGCCCTCAATGAAATCGAGTTTGACCCCCCCCTGATTTAGAGGCAGAGCAGCCCCTCCCCAGTGTTGTGCCTAGAGGACTGACCCCGGTCTGTAGTAGGCTCTCCCTACTCTCAGAGTATATTCATGAAGTGGAATAGACACGGTGGTAAGATCAGCCAATGAATAGGCACAGCAACTAAGTCAGCCAATGAGGACTGTTTGGAAACTGACTAGAAGTAGCCTAGGCGTGGCTCTATACATTAATCTCTGCAGCTCTGAAGCTATGTTGAGCTCTGAGTCTGTCTATTGAAAGAGAAACTAACTTGCTTGCTTACTTGCTGGGAACTAGAGCTCTGCTCTGAACCTGCAATGTCTGCTTCTGTTTGAGTTTGTTCCATGTTGGAGAAATCTACAACTGGTATTGTAAAATTTATGTGTTTACAAACAAATTAAATGAAGCCTCAGCCACCTGTGTTTACTTTTCTGGCGCTGAATTTATGCTGCAATACTCTGACCAGCTGCCCCTAGGAGTACCTTCCACGCCCCAGTGCACAGCACCCAGCCTTGGGGTGGCCCCAGATTTGCCACAGGAAATAGAAAACAAATGGGATCCCCATTCTCGGTCCTGGAAATGATCGGGCCAAGAAACCCCATTCGAGAGTGGGCATTTATTACGCAGAGGCTGGAGAAGCTCCTGGCTTCGAACAATCAATGAGATGGTAATCGGGGGGAGCTCGGGGGACCCTGCTTTTTGTAACAGAACAGGATTCTGGGTGTTCCCTGTTAAACCCCACTGTTTACAACACAAGTAGGTGGAAGCGTATTACGGCTTGAACAAAGACCTTTTAGGACTTCCCAAAACAGTTGCTGAGATTGACACCCCCACCCCCACCCCAAAAAGATTTAAACATTATTTCCAAAGAATTTGGATTTTCCCAGTGCACCGTCAGGCGAGGGGGACAAGAACACAGCCGCTGCACTGGCGACAGAGGGGAGTGAAGACACTTCTGCTCCAAGCTGCCCAGGTTTACCTCCCGGAGGGCAAAAGAAATTGGTGGGTGTGACCTCTAAATCACTGGCCATAACTGGTGGGAACTACTGAGAGCTGGGGGGGGGGGGGGCAGGGAATCTGTTCCCATACTTTAAAAAGGGGGCATTGACACTGGTACTTGGGAAAATCCCACAAAAGCTGATGGAGAAGGGGGGGGGTGCCAAGGGTCTCAGAGGGAACTGCAGGCCCCACTGCCACAAGCCCCCGGGCACCCCAGCCCCAGAATAGTGCCAGGAAGAGGGGACTGGAAGGGCTGGGAGAGAAAAGCCCCGCTCCCCCCGCCCCCCAGGGAAAAAGAGAGAGAGAGAGAGAGAGAGAGACTCTAGGTGAAGGCATGGAGCACCCAAGAGGAAGGCAGAGCCCGACAGGGGAAGCTTCTTCACAGACGCCCAAGCTGAAGAGGAGCTCTTCCCAGAGTTTGAGCTGGGAACCAGGGGAACTGCTTGCCTCATGGGTGAGGCAGGTTGGGGGGGGGGGTCTCCAGACTGAAGGGTTTCAAGCCAAGAAATGGACAGCTCTTTGGGATGGCCTGAGGATTCCTATCCTAGGGAGGGGGTTGAGCTGGAAGACCCCTGAGTGCCCTCCAACTTCTATTGTTCCCAGAGGCCTCCGGTCGCTCACCGGGAGAAATCGAAGGCTGAACTAGAACCGCCTTCGGTCTGATCCAGGAGGCCTGTTCTTATTTTGTCGGGTTCTTTAGCTTTATTGATTTTACTTGGAAAAGAAAGGCGACTAACGAAGCAGCCCACAGGCCCAATTCCTCCTGCAGAAACAGGGGCCGGTGGTCCCGGGAGGCAAAATCCAGGACCCCTTGAAAAGCTCCCCCTTCCTTGCAGGAGGGGCTTTGATCTGCATGTTCCATCACAGGCCCTCCCCGGGAGACCTCAGAGGGAGGGCACGGGAAGAGGGCCGAGAGTGGGGAAGTGGGCCCAGACTTTTCCCCACAGCCAAAAGGGGAAAAGAAACCGGACCGGCACCTGAGGAAGAAAGGAAGAGGAGCCACGAGGAGTGGTCAGAAGGCAGGCTCCGAGTGCAAGGGAGGGCCTGTAGTCCTAGGCAGCGTGAAGGCCCGGAAGCAGCAGCCGAGCTGCGGATGGAGAGAATAACTCTTCACCTCAAAGGTGCCTCTAACTAGCACAAACGGGGATCGCCGGAGATGGGGTGCGGGGACAGGCTACGGGCCAATAAACCCCGGGGGCATCCACCTCAAGGACATGACATCCCCGAGCTTTTACCCAGAAGGAGACACAGGATGGCTTCATGGCGGATGGGCTCGATATTCCCGGATTTTGGGGCCAGATGGCTCTGGGGGAGGCTGTTCTGCAGGCAGTCCTCGAGCTGGGACCAGAATTCCCATCGCTAAGCGATGCCCTTTTAAAGGACTTCAGTCAGATGAGCACATCCCTTGGCGATGGGGATGCCTTTGTTAACTGAATCCCACCGACTGTTAGACAAGAGGTCCGACTACGGCCTGGTCCCACCCAGCCTCGAGGGAACCTTGGGAAGGTGGGGGCTGCTTCCTCTTCAGCTCCCCTGCCATGCCAGCCACCTGACCCTCTGCTGCTCTGGCCGGCCTTCACCTGTTATGGCCCCTCAGCTGCCAGCAGAGCTAGCAGCAGAGTCAGGCGAGGCGGCGGCTGAGGGGGAGCCTGGGCCGGCTTCAGAGCCTTTCGGAGGCTCAGCTAAGGAAACAGCATCAGAGGCAGAGCCAGTCGTCCTTCCACCCTCCCCCAGGTGGAGAGGCAGCTGCCTTCAGGGCTTGAGCTGAGGGAGTGAGGGGGAGGAACAGATGGGGCCCCGTGCTAGATGAGTGGGTGCATGGAGAGGAGGGGAGGGGAGAGGCAATACGCCTGGCTCTCAAGGAAGAGCAGCTATGGATGCCAGCCGGCCCCTCCCTGGCTGGGAAATAAATAGGAGGGGGTTGGGAGAGGCTGGTGGGTCACTTTTAGGATACAGCAAGCAAGGTCTAGTTCTTGGCCAGGTCTGTTGGGACTACTTACATTTGCTTTTTGTTTATCCACACGAATAAAAGACTGTCCCTACCCTGTTGAAAGGGGGTTTGTTTTTACTCGTGAGTAAGCGGCTTGTCATTACTTGCTAAGGCTGGGTCAGAACATCACCCTTCTGGGGGTCAGTATAGCCAGCAGTGGCAGTGATGGGGTGGAGTGGGTGGGTGGGGGTGGGAGCTGCAACGCTGGTCATGGGACGCCTGGGGCGTGGCAGTTGCCGTAGCTCCGGGCATCACCGCCAACCCCTTTCCTGAGGGGATGCTGAATGAAAGGCTGAAACTCGGGGGCCACGCAAGGAGGGTGGGCGCTGCAGCAGAGAAGGAAGCTCAGTCCTACAAGCGGGCAGCAGCATTTAATGGAAGGGAAGGGGGGGCGCCTGCCCACTATAGCCTCCATTTTGAACCAGCTGAGTTGAGAGGCCCAGCCCAATCCGGTCAGTTCTTTATCTGCTCACACCCAACCGACAGGATCCGGCCAGGCCAAAGCCTGACGCCCCTCACCTGAACAGAGGCACCTGGGAGTTTCTAGGCAGAGGCCACCTGACCCTCGGCCTCCTATCCAACTCTGGGCTGGGCTGGCTCTTGTCTCGCCCTCCCGGCTCCTTCTTGGGATCCCTGCCCTCACATCAGCCTCTGGGTGACCCCCAAGGACAGCCAGGCAACGGTGAAGTACTCGGGTGGCAGTGAAGGGCTTCTGGGTGGAGGGAAGAGCACAACTGGTGCACCAGAGGGAAGGCCCTTCTGGCCACAGACGCCACCTGCCCTTCAGGCAGAAGCCGGGAGTCCAGGATGGCTCCCCCAAACTGCGCATTAAGACCCTCCATCCAAGACCAAAGCTGAAAACGTCCCGGACGCTGCAGGGACTGAGCGGAACCGCCCCATCTAGACCCGAATCGCCTCCAGAGTCTACGACCGGACGCTGCCAGCTTCAACTGCGCAACCCAGCACATTGAGCTTCATATCCGACTCCTCTCAGCACCCTGATGATGCCAAACGCTGATCTCATGGGTGATGTTAGCCAGAGGTTTCCTGTTGACGCTGAACAAGGACGCCCTGCGGAAGTTTGACCCTAACCTTCCACGCCCACCAACCTCGCTTCCCCAAGTCTTCATGGGAGACCTACAGACCAGGGCAAAGGCCAAGCGCCCCTTCCCTCTCTGGTGCCGCCATTATCCTGGCTTATCTCTACCCTCTTTAACTGCGGTGACACCAGACCCAGAGAGCTCAGAAGGATTCCAGCGTTCAGGCAGGGAGAGAAACTTACGTATGTCGGTGTCTCCGGAGTTTCCGTGTTTACCACGACTGGTGGGGGGTTTGCCTTGAAATTAAAAATGCAAAAGTCAGATGAAAAAAAGTCTGGCCCTTCACGCCCTCCCCAATTGTATCCCGCTCAGTTCCTGGGCCCTCTCGCTGCTGCTGCTGCTGCGGTTCTTCCGTCTGAAGCTCCTGCGCTGGTCAGCCATGCAGCCCCACCCCACTGCCCTCCTCACCCCCACCCCAACCCCGGCACAGGAATCTCTGCCCAAAGTAAAATAAAAAAGGATTTCAGAGCAACTTTGTAACATTTTATTTAGGGTGCTGAAAGTCAGAAAGCACCACCAAGTTCAGGTCATACCCAACTTGCCCCCCAAGTCCCAGCAGGCATGGCTAACTATGCCTCCCCCCCCCCCCCCACAAGACCCTCGGCTGGGCCTCTTCACAGAATCCTCATGGAGGAAGGCTCCTTGGAGGAGAGGCGAGCCCCTCATCCGCCCCCCTGCCGAAGGCTCCAACTCTGCCTGGGTCCGGCCTGGGCCCATGGCTCCGAGCCATTTGCTCGGAAGGAGACCCCCTGCAGGAGCCTCCCCAACCAGGCAGGCTTTTGGGGTGAAGAGGGCTACGGCACACCCAGGAGGTTCTTCTGCCTCTCTTCAAGGGCAAAACCACACAGAGTCCTTAGGCGGGGCATGACTAAAGCAGGACGGATTGGGGCCGTGTTACCTTCGACCCCTTTCCCTAACCCGCCAGTTCCCCCATGGACTACAGCATCCCAAGCCCTGCAGAGACGCCCCAGCCTTTCTCTAAGCCGGCTCTGCGTGTAGAGGTACAGGGTGGCTTCTAGTGCGTGTCAAGTTTTTCAACTTTCCGTTTCCAAACGTTAGGGATGCTCAAAAGTTGTGACACACCTTGGGGATTGTAAAGATATTTCTGTTACTTTAATATAATTTAGATGTGCTTGGTAAATAACTACATAAATATCATAATTTTGTAACATTTTGTTTGTTTCATTCCATAGGTTCAGCTGTCTTTCTCTTTTTGTTAAACGTTATTCTGTCTGACAGTGTTAATACTGCTGGCCTCGTTTCCTGTGAGTGTGATAACTGATATGTAATGGCATCTTAAAAAAGAAAAAGACTGGGAACATTCACTCGTATCTGCAACCTAACTGGGTCTGGCAGAGATTTCTTGCCTTCTGAACTTCTAACACTGCGAGACCTTCTCAGGCATGGCCTACTGTTAAGAGAACAAAGAAGTGATGACGCTAGAAACTACCCAGCAGCCAGTCTTGCAAGAGGCATATATCCAAAAGTGCCTGAAAAGTGGGAACAAGAAACAGTTCTTTGTGACCCCAGTTGTAAATTCACCAGTGACAATCATGAAAAAGATCCAAGAGAGCTGGGATCAAGCCAAAAACAGATCTCTTGGTAGAAGAAAGCTAGATGCAAAAGAGACTTTCGCTGTGAAATTTGACAACCTGTTTGACATCCTCAACTGCAAGTGTCAAATGGTTCTGCGTGCTGAATCGGGCTGCCCTGCTGGCTGCAAAAAGGAAGCTCACCTTAAGTCCTAAAGAGACGAAGGTACCATTGCTTTTGTGAAAGGTCAGAGAGACAGGATGGGTTCTTTTGGATCACACCAGATCAGTTTGCCAGATGTGCCTGAGCAGAAATGATTATTCAAAAGGCAGAAGCGGCAAGACAATGAGAGACAAAGGTTCGCTAAAGAAATATAAGCAGAGAAGCATTCCAGACATTTCGATACTGACAAATGAAGTAATAATCTCTTAGGATGAAAATGAAGGACAGACGATGGATGATGAAGATGGAGAGGAATGTGATGGAAGTTATGAGGAAGCTTTAGACCAAACCCACGGGCCCTCTACTTCAAAAGAAAAGACAGAATACCATAGATTAGAAATAACAAATGCCGCTATGCAGAGCATAAGGTACAGTGTTGGTCTACGTGCCACTGTTGCCATTACCACAGCCGCCTTCGTAGATGCTGGCTTGATGACCAAAGAAGACAAGAGACTTGAAGTTGACCACAATAAAGTCAAGAGAGCCCAGGAAAAAATTATGGAGTCCCTAGATCAAGAATTTGATGAGCTCTGTAAGAAGGGTGAAATAGAATGCATCTACATCAACGTTAAACATCCCTGGATTGAAAGCCTGCAGTATGTATTGTTCCAGCTGAAGAAAGCCAGACTGCAAAAGAAGGCTGAAGTAACTGTTGTTTTGCCAGCCATTCAGCGCTCAGCGTGGTACGCTTTCAGTGAAATGATAATCCAGACAGTCTTGGGTTCAAGTGACATTCAGGAGAGGAGAGCCGGTGTGCAAAAGATTGTTGAGGCGTGCAGACAAGGATGCGCCGGGAGATTTTTCTCTATGTGCAAGAAAAATGCCTTTAATCAATGCCAGCACCCACTCTGCTGCAGCTGACTGACTGGTCTGCAGGTGTACACGGGCCACCTTTGGTGTGCAAACTGACTACAGCGGAAATATAGCAGCTCACTGTCAAACCAGTGCAAGTACTACAGTGGCCCTGTCATGCCCAATCAACAGAGGGATGTGTGAAACAGGTCACAGAGGCAGCAAGCAGAGCGCATACACAGGAGGAACGTGTGTGTACCAGAGGCCAAGAAGCAAGTCGGTGGCTGATGTCGAAGAAGGAATCAAAGCAAGAAGTCTATGGGGATTCTCAGCCTTCCAGGTCATGGTACTTTTTCAGGAGGCAACTGGACTTTCTTGAAATGACGCACCTTAAAATGTGCCTTCAGGACTCCTGCCCCACCCTACCCCGTGGGAAGCTGCTTGAGCCGCCTCCCTTTCTTGCAAGGCACCGGCTGCCTCGGCCAACGCTGCATCACCTGCCGCTCTGGGGGCCGAGGCCTGAAAACCCTCTGAGCAGGGGGGCCACCCATCCGTCTCTGTCCCTCCAGGCGGGACCCACATTAACACAAGGCTGCGTTGGGGCACCTTTCTGGCACATGGGTGCAAGAGAAGCCTACCTTGAGGAGGGTCTACCTGCCCGCTGCCCCAATTCCCACCTGGCCAGGAAGGCCGAGCCCTGGTGACAAACCCAAGATGAGCCTCCTGCCCACTGATCTCTGCCTAAAAGCAACCCACATTTATTTTAGATGGTTCACAGCCTTTATCAACCCCACACCCGGTTGTGCTTAGAAAACATAACAAAATATATACGTCAATCAAGCAACCATTGCAAGCCCTATTTCAGAAGCCATTGTTTTTAACGTGGACCATGGAAAAGCGCACGAAAAGCACTCAGGCCCACGCGAGGAGCCGATGCAGCCCCTGGGAGGCTGAGCGGGAGGGAAGGTGGCGGGGCAGGAGGGCCGGACTGGAGTAGAAGCGGCCTCCAAAGGCTGGAGGTGCTAGCACGCCCCCAGGGATGCGCAGGTGCAAAGCAGGAAGCTGCCGCCCCAAGCAGAGTCTGACCACCCCCACCCTCTAACCACGGCTCCACCCAGAGGACTCCAGCTGGGCTCAGGTCGGGGTGTGTGTGTGTGTGGGGGGGGGAACCCAGCTGTTAATGCAACCCAGGAAGGGCCACTGAGCTCCAGTCCATCCTTGAACCTTTTCTCTACCCCCCCCCATTAGAAGTCGGAATACAGGCAGTCCTCGACTTACAACCATTCATTTAATGATTGTTCAAAGTTACAAAGGCGCTGAAAAAAAGGGGGCTTACGGCTGTAGCTTGCATTACAGCTGCATGTATTTGCCACAGTTGCCGCATCCCAGCTTCCGGCCAGCAAAGTCCACGGGGGGAGCCACATTCCTTAACAGCCACGTGTGGTTCACTTAAACAGCTGCAGTGATTCGCTTAACAACCATGGCAGAACGGTGACCCACTTGCTCAACCACAGAAATTCTGGTCTCAATTGGGATCGTAAGTCAAGGACCACCTATGCGCTAGATGCTTCGGGTGCACAAGAGCCCACCCCAAACCCCCACCTCTCCGCAGCTCCTCCTTTAGCACAGCACGGAAACGCGGCAACATCCAGGCTGAGGAGCGCAGCCTACAAGGCAGCCACAGAAACGAAGCCCCCGCCACCAATTAGCAGGCAAATGGCATTAAATGAATAAAAACCTGTGAGATGGAAGATGGGATGAGTGAAGCCTCGGCAGGAACTGGCAGAGCAGAGACAACAACAACAGGAGGAGGAGGAGGAAGAGGAGGAGGAGGAAGAGCAGCTTCTGGTGTCTAAAAGCAGCAATGAAAACGAGTCAAGGGTGAGACCCAAGGCATGCGCCCCAAATGCCAACTCCCGGAGTGGGCGGTTGCCCCCTTCCAGGCCCCTCCTTTGCCCAAAAGAGGCCCGGCTCTCCCTGCCCATGAAACGGATAAAATTACCGCCCCAAAATGGACACAGCCCCCAGGGCACCCCAGCTCAGCCACAAAGGGGCCTTTCTGGTTTTTGCTCCAGAAAATTGCAGCAGCCCCTTTGAGTGACAGGGTTGGAATGCCCCCCCCCACACACACACACACTCCTGCCCCAGGCAAGACCAGTCAATGTTGGGGAGCGGGGGACACATAAATGGAGACCTGCTACCCCAGAAGCAACCCTGTTGGCAGTTCCTAGCAAAAAGAAATTCTTCCTAGAGGCTGACTTGCCACTTCACCCAACTGGCCTTAGGCCCTAAGCCCTCAGGGCGACAGAGAACCCCCCCCCCCCCCCGTGCTCTCAGCTTTGGGGTCTCTGAAGACCGCACTCTCACCACCCCCACAAGCCTGCTTGGTCCAGGGTCCTCCACCCGGCCTCCTCAGAAAGATGCACCAGCGTCCAGGACCAGACCCGGCCTTCCAGACAAGGTCTGAGCTGGACAGGCGAGGGGATCCTGTGCCCTTGTGAATGGATCCCAGGCCTGTCAGCAGGCGCATCTTCACACACTGAGACCTCGTGTGGTTTGTGGACACCCATTCACAGGAACCCCCGCCAAACCAGGTTTCCGCCTCCTTTCCCCCCCTTCCGATACAAGCGACTATAGCGCTGCCTGCCCGTCTTGTTCACTTAGGGCAAATGTTAAACTCCGCCCACATTTCCCTGGTTTTGTGTTACTGGTAATCTAGGCCAGGTGCCCCCAACCCGTGGGCCCGGTGGCAACCCGGCTGGAACTGGGCCACGGAAATGGTGGGCGAGCACCACGTGCGGAGCTGCATTTGTGGACGTGGTGAGTACGCTGGGCAAAATCATCCCCTCCCCCGCCCCCCTCCCCTCGCCTCTGCCGGTCTGCCGAGCCAGGAAGGTTGGGGACTGCTGATCCATGCCGTTCATAAGGCGGCAATGTGGGGCCCGGGCCAGCCCCCCCCCGGAACTCAGGAGCCCCTCTTCCCATGGCCCCACCAGCACTGCCACGGCAGCCTCCGTGACCGACCGGACCCGTTTCCATAGGCTGAACAGGGCTTTATTTCCTGAAGAAGGGAAGCACAGCTAGGTAATCAACTTGGTCACTGCTCATTCAGAAGAACCGTATTATTTAAATCATCATTAATTCCTCCTGCCACAATCTGCAACTCGGAACTATAAAGAAAATTACAAAACGGTGAGATGAGGTTCCTCTGGGCATCCCCTCCCAATGGAAGAACGGGAATCTGCCAGCTCTGGCCTGGCACTCAACGGGCCTCCCAGAGAAACAAGTGGACGCCGTGCCGTGCCATGGAAGTTAGATCCCAGCTCAGCAGCCTTAAAACCTTGACACGGTTCCAGCACAAGGTCTCTTGCAATCGTACAGCCCCTTAACGTTCGTTAAGGATTTTCTCTAGATGTTTTATTCTCCTTTTGGTACGTAAACAATACAGGTAATTCTCGAGTTACAACAGCTCACTTAATGACCATTTGAAATTGTGACATAGCAGTACTTACGACATGATCCAGAGGTTACAAATGTTGCAGCGCCACGCCAGTCGTTCACCCTTACGAATGACCACAGAGGCACTGCAACATTCGCCTGGCCCATCCCCTCCGCTCTGCCCCCCACCCCCCGGCCAGCACTCGCCCTGTGGAGATTCACTGACCGTGGGAAGATCTAGCAAGCTGCCTCCTGCCTGCTTCGTTGCTTCAGGCCTTCAGTGCATTGGCAGGGAAGGGAGGCCTAAAGTACCGTGAGATCACACGGGATCAGCAGTGTGAGATCCCATGCTAGTGATCTCACGGCACTTTAGGCCTCTGTTCCCTGCGAACTGAGGCCTGGACCAGATGCGTGGCAAAAGGCTTTGCAAATGGAGGGAAGGCTTCAGTGCTTCAGGCCTTCCCTCCGCTTGCGGTTTCCTAGCCGAAGCCTGCACGGAGATTGTGTCCCTACAGGCTCCGGTCGTCTTTCCAAAGAGCCTCTGCCAGCGCATCCCTCCCGGGCTCTGTCCATGCCGGCATAGGCTTTGCCCAAGTGTTTGCAAGCAGATTTCACTGCCCCAAAGCCTCCCTTGAGCATGCAAATGTTTTGCGCGCCAAAACTGGAAGCTTCCGGAGGCCACAATCTTGCAGGACTTCGGGCACCCCTCTGCTTTGGCAGGGAACAGGTGCCTGGCGTTGTGTGAGATCATGGCCCACACTCACCGGGACGGGGAGCTTCTGAAGGCTGTGATCTTGCCCGGCAGAGAGGCTGGAGCGAAAGACGCTCCCTGGATCTTGGCAAAGGAAGTGACCCGGTGCGGCAGGATGGGGGGCAGGGGGAAGCCATCGTGGGGAGCATGAGGCCCTGGGTGGTCTTAAGCAGGTGCCCTTTTCGTCACTCGGGAGCCCCCCTCCATGGCCTTCCCCACCCTGAGACACCTCATGTGCACTTCATCTCCATTCGATGAGCGAAGGAATGGGCGAAAGCAGGAAGTTTTCACGTCCATGTTAGGGGTTCACCCCAACGAATCCTAATTGGCCGGTTCCGCTTCCTGTCCTGGCGTCATGAACTCATCCTGTGGCACTGGCAAGATATTCAAGTGTACAAGCATGTCCCCCCAATATCTTTCACCCCTCAGGGAGGCCCGCTGCTCAGTGAGCCCCATGCCCGTTGGCAGAGCTAGGTCCCCCCAACCCTGGGGAAGGCCGGAGGAAGAGAAAGGCAAAGGCAGCGAAGGCCTCTCCCTGGACCTGCCAGTCCACCTTCTGTCCCTGAGAAGGTTCCCTGCCCAACGGGGCTAATGCAAGAGAGGGGTGAGAAGGTTCCTCTGGTCCCCTCGCTACCTGATGGGCTCAGGAAATGTGGCTTCTCCATCGTGGCAGAACGGTCTCTCTCCCCAAATACAGAGGCCGTAACTCCAACCCTGTCACCCTCCGGGCAGGGCTCTTACATATGGGAGTCCTCGGTGCCCCCTTGGCCTGCAGAGCTTTCACTACCCAACGAGATTAACGGGGCGCAGTGATGGGGTGGCCCCCTTGAACTCACAGCTGCTTCTGGATGGTCTGCATTTGCCCATGGCCAAAATAGCCTTTGGGGCTGCCCTGTGGCTGGTACCCCACCTGCAGCCCTGCCAGGGACCATAGCATCTCACAACCGCAACTGATCCCCTCAGGTTCACTTGGACTCCATGCCAAGTCCCCTAGAACAGGGGTCCCCAACCACCGGGCCCCAGACCGGTACCAGTCCGTGGAACATTTTCAACCGGGCCGCTGGTTTGCTGGGTGCCGCCATCTTGTTTCGATGAGAAAGTGCTTCCGGGTGAGCTTTTCCGGTTGGAAAGCGGCGTTTGGGTCCTGAAGGAATCCTCGTGCCTTAGTTTCATCGGGGGGGAGGGGCGGGGGGGGGGCGGCTTCGAACGAAACTAAGGCACGAGGATTCTTTCAGCACCCAAGGCAAGGCGAGCCGAGCGACCGTCCCAAGGTCGTCCCAAAGCCCATCGACAAAGGTACAAAGGAGGAGTTGAAGGTGGCAGGGAGAAGCGAGGGACGGCTGGCTGTCCGGTCGCTCAGTTCGCCTTGCCTTGTCATGCATGCTGATGCCGGTACCGGGCCACGGATCATTTTGTGATGCCGGTACCGGGCCGTGGCACAAAAAAGGTTGGGGGCCACGGCCCTAGAAGACCACAGGGAACCACAACCGGGATGGACTGCCGTCCTCCTTTGCTCAGCTAGCACTAGTTGCCAAGAACGTTCATTGTTGCGCACCCTGCACTCCTGCCAGAAGGATTTTAGTGCCATTCAGAGAGGCCCCGATTTCCAATTCTAGAAAGCTGCAGCTGGACTCAACCCACATTCATTACAGGGGAAACTTTTGGCGCCTCCATCCTCGGGTGGGGTTGGCGGGCCAAGGCCAGGAGATCTTCTTGGCTGTGGCCCCACTGCACTGAGGGTCCCCCTGGAAACCACTTTGCCCGAGTCACGTCTCGCTCTGGCCTGGTGAGGACGATGCTCCCCCGGCTGGTCGAGGCTGCCTCTCCCTAGGGCAGGAGGCACCGATGCTCTGATCTGTTATTAATACAGCAGGGCGCAGTTTGAATTGGCGGCTAAACCTCGATTTACCATGGGAGATTATAGGTTGTTTCTTATGCCAGAAGTCACGCCAGAAATATAGCGGTACAGAAGAACATGCCTTTTGGGGGCCCTGGGGCCTCTAGCCAGAAGGCACCACAGCCCATTGCACCCCAAGGTTGGACCAAGCGTCCCCCAAGGAGTCAGGCCCAGGTGAGACTCCAAGGGGAACCTGGGTCCAACCAACCCCAAAATTCAACATCCTCCAAGCTGCTGGGCAGACGGCTGAAGCCACGGCTACTGCATGGCCACGCAGGAAGACCACAGAGGGGCAGCCAAATGGTGGAGGAGAAACGCCCAAAGGCCGCTGGCGAGACTGACTGAAACACTCTGGCCGGGCTCAAGCATGGTGACGGGGGTGGGTGGGTGAGCTCACCCCCAGCCTCTGCAAAACAGCCGCCTCACCTGGGGAGCTGCTTTTAGAACTGGGCTGGCACGCGGCTGCGGCCTAAACAGCAGATCGTAACGAAAGATGGGAACCTCACTGTGAGGGAGTGAGCAATGTGCCACTTCCATGTTCTTCACGGAAAACAGACGTGAGAGTGACAATTGCAGGGAAGCAGCAGCAAGCGAACAAAAGCCCTTTCGGTCAGTCTCCACGGCAGCCCCCAAGCTGCCCCCAGGCACATTCCAGATACCGAGGGTGCTGCCCCCGGACTCTTTTCTCGGACCAGCTTCCATTCAGAGGGAGGCCTGATCCTTATCTCCACAGGCTTCTGAGGGGGCCAGGAGTCTGCACTCGGGCAGGACCCGCCCAGAAAGCTCATCCTGGCCGGCTGGCACTTCCAATCAGCCTGAGACCAGCCAGCTCCACTGCCTCACTCCTATGCCGTAGTCCAGCACCCTTCCCTCCCAACCCCCGAAGCAGGATAGGGCCCGTGCAATAGGAACCCAGCCTCTGGCCTTAAGGTCCAGTTGCTCTTGGGTTGCAGTTGGGTATAAACAAGCTCCTTGAGGCCCCTCCACAGAGAGTCTGGCCCCACCCTTGCCACTCGCAAGCATCTCATCCAGCTGAGCCTGGAAAAGCTTCCCCTGGACCCCCACACGTCCCCCCAGTCCTGCTCTCCAGAAGCGGCAAAGCTCGACAGGTTGGCGTTACCTGGCTGGAGGGGCCGGGGGCAACCGCCAGGCAGTCCAGGAAGGGCTGCAGGCAAGCCAAGGATGCCAGGAGGGCCAGCCAGCGTGTGGGCTCCTGGTCTGCAGGCAGATCCTCCTCCACAGAGCCCTTCCTGGGCCAGAACCTCGGCTTGGACCCTGCTGAGCCTTGGCTGGGCCCAGGGGTGCCGCTCCGGCTGGCTCGCGAGTAAAGCAGAGAGCTGTTTCCAAAGATGTAGTTCATCCCTGTGGTGCTGTAGGTGGCTATGAGGAGAGCCCAGCTGCCGAGCACAGGCAGAGTGACGGCTGCATCACTGAGCACAGGAAGGCAGCCAGCTCATTGGTCCTGGCGGCTCCTTCCCGGGCAGCCTGCATCCAACTCCCGCAGCCCCCGGGAGGACTCAGCTGAGGAGCTCCGGCCCCGGGGGGAGCCTGAGGGCTGCCTGGCCACTCCAAGCCCCCAAGGGGGATCTCTTCCTCCTCCTGCTGCTGCTGCTTCTGCAAGCACGAACCAGGAGAGCCATGGAGGGAAGGCAGTCTACTTGCAGTGCCCAGAGAGCTGCCCCTTCTCAGCACCGCCCCCCCCCCCAAAGTCCCTCTGGGGATGCTGGGACGCAGGGGACTGCCATCCCAGGGAGGGCCTGCTGCCAGCCAGTCTCCTCCCCCTCCCCCACCCCCCGAGGCCCCTTCTCTTTCCAGCCACCTTCCTCAGTGAAGAGAGTTCTTGGACACCCGAAGACCTGGTCGCACCAATGCTTGGAAGCGGCTTTAGCCAAAGCCTCCCGTACATTTATTCCATGAGAGAAGGAAGGCTCCCTGCTCCTGCGGCCTGCGGGCCACTCCCTGCTACGACCAACACTTCGGGGTAGCCAGCAGGCAAGGCTGCCATTTTCTCTGGGCAGGTAATTAAAATCACCAATGCGACTTTTAGAAACCAGGGAATCAAAACGCTTTGAAGAAATAAATACTCTGTGGAAAAATAAGGTATTGTTTCTGTCCCAAAAGGTCGGATCAAAATGCAACAGGAGTACAAAAATTTCTGATCCACTGGCAGCCAGCCAGCCTTCTGGAGGAGTTCCAGGGACGGACGGGTGTTAAACACACAGTTCTGTTTAGGGTGCGTCCGTGTTCAAAACCTCTACAGATTTTGCTTCTGTCTTCTGTATGCAAAGCACTAGAAGTGAAATGGGCTGACAGGAAACGGCTTTCTTTCATCTCCGACGGTTCTGCGTTTTGATCTGTTCTCGGGAGGTTTAAATGCTTTTGGCCCTTTAAGAGCTCCGCTCGGTGCCCCTGCCACCCTCCAAGACACGAAGCCCAACGGCCACCTATAAGAGCAGCCCTGCAAAATGAGGCCAATTCATATCCAATCAGCCACAAAAGTCCAAAAGCAAAAGTCAGCCACAGGACGTCCAAAGTATATTCAAGAGGAACACCCACCCCCTCCCCCCCAAAGTCATTCAGAAAGGCACCAGAAACAAAACAACAGAAAAATACCCAGGACCCAATGGGTAAATAACATTCCCAAACATAAAAAATACATGTGAATTCACCACCAGGTTACATCAGCCACCAGGTGTCAAGGGTGGCTCACAACCCTCACAAAATCTGGGGAAACCAAAGTTAACTGCAAGGAGGACCAGCATCCAGCAACCCCCCCACAGAGGACGGTAGCCTTACTGGAGCACCGAAGGGCGCAGCATTGCAATAAAGAGCCAGGAACTCTCCATACAGACTGACCGGCAGGAGCGGTCAGTCAGGAGAACCAGAGGCCTCCTAGAGGCCCTCCAATCAGTGGCCGGCAACAGGTCAACAGAGCCAGGCAACATCAGGCAGCCAGCAGCCGATTCTGGCCATGCACCACCAGGGGCAAGGGGCCCCAATCCCGATGGAGGCAGCAACACCCCCGAGAACCGACGGATGAGGCCCACCCGCTGGGGGAATCCCCAACAACCCTGATTTCAAATATTACAGAGGCTACAGGTGCAGGTAGTCCTCGCTTACCGACTGCCTTGTTTAGTGACTATCATGTGATTGCCCTTCGTGATCTTCACAATTACCTCCCGCGTGCGGAGTTAATGGGGAAATAACATTAGAAGTTATGGCTGTGTGATATCTCGCTTAATGACTGCAGAAGCTTAACAGAAGTGGAAGTGGCGTTGCTTAAGTCCACTGTGGTCATGTGATTATTTTTTTTTGCTCATACTTAGTTACAGAGTTGCTGGTCTCGATTGTTGTCAGTAAGTGAGGACTGCCTGTATTGCAAAGTCCCCCTCCCTCCCTGAACCGCTGCCCTGAAGACTTCACACTGGGGTGCGGGGCAGCCCCGATCAACACCAAGGTATTTTTTATCCCTTGTGGGTGCGTTCCCTCTACCCGCTCACTGCATCCTCAGTCAACGGTACGGAAGGATGCTGTGCAAGGCCCAGTGCCAGACCTGTCCAATCCTCCGAATATTCCCGGGCCAGCTGACAAGCGCCTGGCTAGGTCCCCCACAGTTTGGCTCAGTTGCTTGGCCAGAACGACATAAAAGACGTCTAAAGCGTTGCTAAAATGAAGATGCCGAATCTTCAGAATTCTCACAATCTACAAAGGAAGCTTCCAGATCCCCTCCGCCCCCCCCAAAAAAAAGAAAAGAAGAAGAAAAGAAGAAAAAAAAGGCTAATGTGGCAAAACTAAAACCCTGACAAATCCAAAGTGGCTTCTGGCATTTTAATTCTTTCTTCCCTGCCTTTATTACTTTTATAAACCACACAAGGTGGCGAACATACCTAACCCTCCTTCCTCCTCCTAATTCCCCCTTGGGCTGAGAGAGAGGGACCGGCCCAAAGCCACCCAGCCGGCTTCCAGAATGGTTCTGAATCCTCTTCCTCGGCAGCCATAAAACCCACAGGGTCGGTGTGGATTGGCAGCAACTTCCTCCTGGGTCCCTCAAGTTAGAAAGTCCCAGAACGCTTCCCAAAGGGAAAGCGGGGAAAACTGCAATTCAAATGCTTGGGGGAAGAGGTGGCTTGTCATGCTTCTAAGTAAAGCAAACCATGTGGAATCTTAAAATCAAAGCGCCCCGCAAAGTCCATTAGCCCTTGGCAGAATATTCAGAACAGCGTCCGAGAAGCACTCTGGAAGCCGGAAAAAGCCGCCTCAAGTCCTTGGTGAGACAGATGGCAGATCTGCAGTGGGTGGAACTGCTGTTATTTAGGAAGTTACAGCTACTCCCACTGTCCTGAAGGGAATTTTCTAATAAGAACCCAAGAAGAGCCCACCCTGAACGCCCCAACTCTGCCACGCTTTCAGAAAGAAGACGGAGCAGAGATTCCTGCAGGGAGACCCAGGGGGCCCCAAGTGTTTTCTAAAGGGACCAGGACCGCACAAAGCACCCCGTGGCCTTTGCTCCCAGCCTGGCTGGGGAAAGTCCGCGGTGGGTGCCGGCAAGGCAGGGGACAAAGCCCAGCCAGGGCAGCCTTGGCCAGAGACCAGCTCTGCAATTCATTTCCTACTAGTGCAGCCTCTCCATTAAGAGCCGGAGCTGCACAAGGGCTGAAGGAGCGGAAAGCAAAGCAGACAAAACATCCACAGGCCCCAGAGAGATTGGGGGGAGGGAGGGGGGGCGCTCTAAGGACTCTCGGGGCTGCTAGTCCCGCAGCCTTAAACTGCTCCGGCTGGCCAGCCGCTTTCCCAAACGCTGGGACCTATTCTGCTGAGTCCCACAGCTGGAGCCATCCGCTTGAACTGGCCTGGGCTCTCTGGCTTCATCCTACATGAACTGCAGACAGGACCCCCTCCTGTCACCTCAAAGGTTCCCGGGGTGGGGCAGATTTCTGGGTCTCAGCAGCAGCGAAGAAGAGCAGGAGGGTCCAAAAGACGCAGCCCTTCCACAAGCGGGAAGCAAATCCAGCATGACCCTTCCCACCCTGGCAGCTCCTTCGGGATACCCAGTGACCCGAACCCAGGAGGTGCCAGGGCTCTTCTGCCCTGCTTCTGCCCCCCCCCTGCCCCCCCCCGTCAGCGGAAGGGCTCCTCCCTCAACCTGCAGGTTAACTCCTTGCCAGCTGCCCCACGGTGCCTTGGTCTCTGGCTCCCCTTCACCTTGAGGGCCCACCTGGAGCCTCCAGGGACTCCCCGGAAGGACCAAGGCTGCCACGACTGGCCCAGCCACCCTCCACGGAGGAGCTATTTACGAGCACAGGCACCAGAGAGACGGGAAGGGCAGAAGTCAGACTTTTAACCCAGGGGTTGAGGGGTAGGAAAAGGGCTTCTGAAGGCCAGCAGACCAGTCAGCAGCGCCACAATCCCTCCCAGGAATAAGCTGAGGTTAGCCTTCCTAGCAGGACTTCCTTCCTGATGGCTCCTATTATCCTGTCCTTTATGGGGCTCATGGGTGGCTTTCCCTGTCTCTCTCTCTCTCCCCCCATCAATGCCAGGCTGGTCAGGAGCCTTGTTTTTTTTTTCCACCCAGAACCGCCGTGTTCTCTCGCCACCATTCGAGGGGGAGGGGGAGCCTCAGCCCCCCCCAAGCAACTCCCAGCACAGCCTCTTCCATGCAGGAAGGAGGGTGAACCCCACTTCCTTCATCTCACCCTCCGCCACCCGTTTCCTTACGGTCCGTACCCCATCCAAGCCTGGCTGCTCCACCTACCAGGGAAAGGGCAACATTAATTAATTCAGGATATTATTATTCCGGCTCCTCTCCTTTGGCAACACCACTGCCATCTAGTGGCGGTATCTGAATACTATTAGGAGGCTACTTTGCCTATCTGTAATTTATTCAAGAGCTTTTTTTTATTAGTAACTCAATATTCTGAAATGGAGAAATGTGAATTGGAACATTTCTGACACAGCAAGAGAGCCTCCAAAGACATTTAAGGCCATGAAATAACCTCCTTCTGTTATTTCAAGTCCCCTTTGCTGCCCTCGAGGGTCTTGGGGCTGCTAAACCACGGCCCAACTTCAGACTGGCCGCTGCCTTCCACTTTGCCTGGGGCTCCTGCCGCCCTCTGAAGGGGGATTTTGGAGAGGCAGGGAAGCAGTGCTCGCAAATTTCCGCCCCCCTCGCCTCTACACACTAGACACATCGACAGGACTCTCCGGAGAAAACCTCCCGCCGTCTTTATGGAGCACCGTGCTCTCCCTACCAGGCCAGGTGTCAACAGGCGCCAGTTCAGAGCAGCACAGCGGCTGCTCTGGTCGAAAGCAAGGAGGCTGCTCCCAATCCAGCCTTGGCCCACGTGTTTCCCTGGGCTTCCGGGGCCCTCCCTCCCTCCCTCCCCCTGGATGTCCACTGCAACGACAAAGGCAAACCAACGTCTTTCCCTCCCAGGAAGGTCTTGCTTCTGCGGCTGTTTAGGAACAGCCAAACAGGAGGGGAGCTCACCGGTGGTGGCGGCAGAAGCAGGGAGAGAAGAGAAGTTGAGACACCAACAGAAGACTGGAAGAACAAAGGAAGAGAGAGACCGACGCACAGAAAAAGGGGAGGGGATGCGCAGCAGTGGGCTGACCGAGCACCGGGGGGCCCCCAGGAGCAGCCTTCAGCAACCAGCAAAGGAAGCAGCTGCAGGGGATCACTCGGAAGGCGGGGGACTGCGGCCACCTGGCAGCCACAGGTGCTGGCATAACCAGGCAGCAGCCTTATCCAGGGCAAACATTTCGGGCAACCTGGAGCACTGCCCCCTTCAGGTCGTGGCAGCACAAAGTGGCCCAAACATGGGTGACGCTGAAGCAGACCGGAGAAGCTGCCAAGTCTTTGGGGGGCCCCAAGAGCTGCAGCCCCCCGAAAGAGGCCAGGTGGAGCCAGCGGGACTCCCTACCCAGCAGCAGAGGCTCAAAGGAATCGTGGGCACAAAGGCAGGAGAGGAACACGAGCCCAAAACTCTGGGAAGGAGAGAGAGAGAGAGAGAGAATCAAAAAATAAAGGAGGGGGGGGCCAAAAACAGGAAAGCGAGCATCGGAGAAACAAAATGGGGGTTCTAGGAATCAGAAACACTCCGCGTTTTAAAACACAAAGACGACTTCAGTTAAAATGTTTGCAATAAAATCCCTTAAATGTTGCCACCAACTGGTCCAGCTGACAAACAAGCCCATCACTCTGAGTCAGGTTAAGGAGGCCACCTCAGAAGGAGGAGGAGGAGTTCGCCCCCCCCCCTTCACCCTGACAGGCTTTTCCCCTCAGTTAAGTTCCACCCTGTATCCCTCATGTAAATAAATGCCCTCTAAACGTGGCGGAGAAAAGGAATGTTTTTATTATTTCAGGCTCCATGATAATCACCAGATTCCAAGGAAGAGGGAATAATATCCGACTTGTCATATGGAGGCCGGAAGCAAGCCCAGAATTTGCATATTGTTAGGCATATTTCATTAAAGCATCCTAAGGCCCCGTCTTTTACACCATGAACCCCTGCAGATTCAGTGGATTCCTTGAGTCCTTGATTTATGACAGTTCACGCAGAGACCATTCAAAACTCTTGACAAAGGAATTTAAGACCTGTGCCTAAAGTTATGGGCATCACTTAAGGGAGCTCTGGGGCATTTCTGGCAGAGCACATGGCACATGCCCTCCCCTCCCCCCCCTCCCTCCCAGCCAGCCTGAGGGGGGGTGGAGGGCCAGAACAGGGAGGTCTCTCCCAAGTCCAGCCTTTCCCCCTGTGGCTTCCCTCCCATTCAGGAATCAGTGCCAGCCCCCCACCCACCTTGGCCTGTCCCCTCCCACCCACCCAGTTCAAAAGGCCCACTGGAATCCCTACAGGGGAGGGGAGGAAGCGGTGCAGCCTGGCTGTTGAGGAAGGGGCCCTCCCCTACAAGGACCTTGAAGGAACCTCTCCTGCAGGAGGAGGAGGAGGAGGGTCTGGGAGGGGATTCACCCTCCTCCTCCTCCTCCTCTCCTTTGTCACAGGGTGGAGGAGGAGGAGGAGGAGGAGTCTGGGTTCCCCTTGAAAACGTCCAAACTCTTTGGAACACCAGCCCCCTCCCTCCCTTCTCCCCACGTTTGAGGGTGCGTGCGTATGCATGCGTGTGTACATGCATACCCAAAGGCAGTAAGCCTCCCCCCTCCTTTAAAAGTCCTAGATGCTCTCCCCCTCCCACCTGCACCCATGTGTGATGCGGGGGGGCGCTAAACCCAATTCTGGTGGGGGAAGCCCCAGCAGAGGCAGTTCAGTTGTGGGAAACGCCAGGAGGGGGGCAGCTTTAAAGGCCTCCCCAGGGCTGTGGCCTGCTTGCTTCCTGCCTTTCCACCCTGGAGCGAGGCTGGGCTGGGCTGGGCTGGGCTGGGCCGATGGAGGAATCCCAAGTGGCTGTTTTGCCCTTGCACCTTTTGGGGCCCTTGGGGCTTCTCAGGGTGCAGCTGGGGCCACTGGGGCTTCTTCCCGCAGCCTCCCTGCGTTCAAGCCTCCCTGCGCCAACCTGCCCAGCTTTGCAGTGCCAATATTGCAGTTCTTGAGCAAAGCAGTCACATGATATCTGACATAATGACCACAGTGACTTACAACTGAAATTACAGGGTCAGTTTATGGCTATAGGTTGACGGCTGCCTCTACTAGGAAATGGGCAATTAGTTTTAAGACTTCAGACTGTGACGATGAAGCAAAGATCAGAGAGCTAGGAGACCAGGGACCTCCAGGTACTGCTTCCCACCAGCCAGGGTCCCGGTGGCTGCCGTTGCGGCCGAGAGTCGCCCACCTTTCATCCACTGCAAACGACTTTGGGCCAGGCCAAACAGGCCGGCCTCCCTTGAGGCTCCAACTGGTTCCCGCAGCTGTCCCACAAGACCAGCCTCTGCTCTTACCTTGGCTGGCGAAATGTGGGAGTGGCCAACAAAGCCGCGGACGCTTTCCAGCTGTGAGAGGTTCTTCTCGGACACGTGCACCAGTTCTGGAGCTGGCATCCCTGCGCCCGGAGCCTGAGGAAAGCTGCTGGGCTCCGAGGGAAAGGAGTCTTCATCTTGGGAGCCGAATTTCTGCAATGGGCACAGAGAGGTGATTCTTTACAACCAGACCGAACTCCACAACCCTGTGCGTCTTGCCAGGTGCTGCTAAAGCTTCGTGCAGGGAAGGCAAATGCATTGCCTCCAAAGCCTCCCATGGGGCACGTCAGGGTCCTTTTCGTGGGCCTTCCTGGCCACAGCCATCCCTGACCAAAGCTTTTCGCTTCCTTGCGTCACTCAGGCCAGGCTTTTTTGCCAGCCCACATTCAAGCCCACATTCATTCAGAAATGTTCTTCAGGTCTTTATGCATTGCCTGCTATGGCATCTCAAGTATTATGTCCCAAACCTGGTTATCCCTATCCAGAATGCCCAAAACTTAGTTACTGCCTATCGGGGATAACCAAAGTTCTATAAAATACTCAAAAGGAGTGGGGTGTGTGTGTGTGTCCCCCTGCCCGGTAAACCACAGAAGTCAAAGACACCAAGTAAGAAGGGAATATACTATAGGAACTAGAAGGAATAAGGGTTGCAATTAAAGGAGAAGACTCAAACTCTACTTACTAGCACAGAGTGAAACAAAATATTTTAACACTGGATACACTGAGGTCCTAGAGGAGACCAACCCTGGCTGCTCTTTAGAAGGCCGGATCCTGAAGATGAAGCTCAAAGACTCGGGGCCGCCTCATGAGGAAGGAAGGAAGGAAGGAAGGACTCACTGGAGAAGTGCCGAATGCTGGGAAGGATGGAGGGCAAAAGAAGAAGACGAAGAGGGTGGCAGAGAAGGAGGGGGCTGGATGGAGGCACAGAAGCAGTTGGCCTGAGCTTCAATGGACTCCAGAAGAGGGTAGAGGACAGGAAGCCTGGAGGAGCGTCATCCATGGGGTCACGATGGGTCGGACACGACTTTGCAACTAACAACAACATACCGAAGGACATTTCTTTTACTTTCAGAGACCAATCATGAATGCAGTTTTCATTTGCCTTTCATTCATTCATTCATTCATTCATTCATTCATTCAGTTTATATAGCCGTCCATCTCACATCTGTGGGAAGCAACCAGGAAGTCCCGGTGAAGAAGCGTCATAAATACGAACCAGTTGCCAAGCGTCTGAATTTTCATTGTGGGGATGCTGCAAAGGTTGTAACTGTGAAACACGGTCATAAATCAACTTTTTTCATGTGCTTAACTTTCATGTGTTTAACTCTGAATGGTCACTAAATGAACTGTTGTAAGTCAAAGGCTACCTGTACCATTGACTTTATGAACAGCTTTTTGTCTTAAGAGTTTTAAAACTGTTCCCTCCAAGACTTCTTTCATCTGAGATAGCAATTTAAAAAGAGAAAAAGATCTGTAAAATTAGTGCCTTGCCCCCCCCGCCCCCCCGCGGCCTCAATCCGCAGCCTGGCGTAGCTCCCCAAGCCGCCGCGGGTCCCTTGTGGTCCAGCCACTACCCTTGCAGCCGCCCACCCTCCAGCTGCCAAATGCCCCCGGCGCTTCTTCCTGCCACCCAGCCTCGCCCTGTGCTTCCGGGGCCCTCTGGAGGCCGTGGACTCCAGCTCAGGGCCTTGCGTAGCCGGCCAAGCCACTGTGATGGCTGAGGCCCCCACTGCACTTTCCCACCTCCCGGCTTCATCCAGGCCTTTCTGGAGCCTCCCGTGGCCGTGGCATAAAGCCCGGGCCTCGTGCAGCCGGCCAAGCTGCGGTGATGGCTTGCACCACACTGCCGAGCCCCCTCCCGCACTTTCCCACTGCTGCTGCCCATTACGGCTGCCACCCACCCACCCACCCACCCACCCAAGGGCCTCTAAAAGTATATACCAACATAAAACATTGCTATAAGGTTATACAACTACCACATTTGGGACAATCGGACCATATGTCGCTGCTTTTAGCACCAGCGTACATCCCTCTTAGGAGATGGGCTCTGCCTATAATAAAGACAGTGAAATCTTGGCCAGAAGATGCTTCCCAACAACTTCAGGATTGTTTTGAGAACACAAATTGGGACATCTTTTACCACCCTGACCTGGAAGTGCACACTGCAACTGTTCTGTGCTATATCAAACACTGCACAGATACTGTCTCTGTGGATAAACATATTAGGATCTATCCCAATCAGAAACCCTGGATGACCAAGGAAGTCCAGCGCCTCTTGCATGACAGGACCAAGGCCTTTAGGTCCGGTGATGGGGCAAGATATAGTGTTGCCAGAGCTAATCTGAAGAAAGGTATTGATTATAAGAGGAAGATTGAGGATAATTTTTATAGCAATAACATGAGGCAGGTGTGGTGAGGAATTTAACAAATTACAAACCATCAACCGACCAATGTCATCCCTGTTGAGGGGGGGGGATGCTTCATTGGCAGAGGAACTGAATCATTTCTTTGCTCGCTTTGAAGTGGAGACATCAGAGGCAGATAAAACACAACCACCAGCCAATTGTAGCCCCCACCTCACTGTGGAGGAACAGGAGGTGAGGAGCATTCTGAGGGCTGTGGACCCTAGAAAGATTGCCGGTCCTGGCGGTATCTCTGGCCGAGTGCTTAAAGACTGTGCTGATCAGTTGGCTGGAGTCTTTACCAGGATCTTCAATCGGTCTTTATCCCAGTCCACTATTCCATCTTGTTTGAAGGCTTTCACCATTGTTCCGCTGCCAAAGAAGTTCCCTATCAATAACCTCAACGATTATAGACCAGTGGCACTCATCATGAAGTGCTTTGAGAAATTGGTCTGCCAGCACATCATTTCTGGTCTTCCGCATACATTTGATAAACGCCAGCTTGCATACAAAAATAATAGATCTATGGAGGACACTATAGCCATCGCTCTTCACACTACTCTGATTCATCTAGAAGAGCGGGAGGGCTATGTGAGGATGCTTTTTGTGGATTTTAGTTCTGCGTTTCACAATTCTTCCACATAGACTAGTGTCTAAACTTCTGGACCTCGGGCTTTCTAATTCAATCTGCCTCTGGATTATGGATTTCCTGTCTGGCCGCTCAGAGAGGGTCAGATTAGGTAACCATACCTCTTCAGCCCTTATTCTTAACACTGGTACACCACAGGGGTTGCGTGTTGAGTCCTTTACTCTATACTCTTTATATGCATGACTGCATTCCCACTCATGCTAGTAATACTACTGCCAAATTTGCAGATGATACAACAGTGGTGGGACTTATCTCCGGGGAGGTGGGGGGATGAGTCTGCCTACCGAGATGAGGTGGACCAGTTGCTTTCGTGGTGTGGAGACAACAACTTGGCCCTCAACACCAATAAGACCAAGGAGCTTATAGTGGATTATAGAAGGAACAGATCAGACATCCAGCCCTTGCTTATCAAGGGAGACCGAGTGGAGCAAGTGGCCGGTTTTAAGTTTCTGGGTGTTACCCTAAAAGAGGACCTGACCTGGGGTGCCCACACTGCAGCTCTGGTCAAAAGGGCCCAGCAGATTCTACTACCTGAGGCTTCTCAGAAAACAACAACTGAATGAGGAACTGCTGGTGACCTTCTACCACTGCACCATACAGAGCATTTTAACATACTGCACCTCTGTATGGTTTGCCAATTGCACAGTGGCAGATAGGAAAGCACTCCAGAGGGCTAAGGTCATTGCCCAGAAGATTATTGGTTGCCCGCTCCCCTCTTTGAAAGAGCTTTATAGCTCCCGCTGCCTTAAGAAAGTTCAAAACATCATCCTGGGAACTCTTTTTTTGAACTATTACCATCTGGTAGATGGTACAGAATAATAATAAAAAGGACAAATAGGCTGAAAAACAGCTTCTATCCCAGGACAGTAGCTCTTTTGAATCCTGCTGTATAGTGCAGTGTTGCTGTGGTATTGGGGGTTTCCGGTTCAATGTGTGAAGGGTGAAGGATGTGTGTTAGTGTTTGTTTTCATGGTCCTGGTCATGATGTGCACTGAAGATGGTGTCAGATTTTGTTGTACAAGGTGCAATGACAATAAACTAAACTAAACTAAACTAAAAGCCCTCGGAGGTCCTTGCTGGCTAGGCTAGAGTCCATAGGCTCCAGCTTAGCCAGCCTTGTTAAAAGAACCCACTTCCCTCCCACCTCCCACCTCCAGCAAGCACGATACCTGTACAATCAGCACAGGGCCTCCCCAAGGCTGTGTGCTATCTCCACTTCTCTTCTCTGCATCTCAAACGATCCATCTGTTAAAATACTCATGTTTGCTAATGACACAACAGTGACTGGTCTCATTTGAGACAACGATGAATCTGCATATAGACAGGTTATACAACTTGCCTCATAGTGTAACCGGAACAATCTGGAATTGAACACACTCAAAACCGTAGAAATGGTGGTAGACTTTAGAAGAAACCCTCCTATACTATCACCTCTTACAATACTAGACAACACAATATCAATAGTAGAGACCTTCAAATTTCTAGGTTCTACTATATCACATGACCTAAAATGGACACCTAACATCAAAAACATCATCAAAAAAGCACAACAAAGAAGGTTCTTTCTGCGCCAACTCAGAAAGCTCAAACTTCCCAAAAGGAGCTGCTGATCCAGTTCTACAGAGGAATGATTGAGTCTGTCATCTGCGCCTCTGTAACTGTCTGGTTTGGCTCTGCAACCCAGCAGGACAGACACAGACTTCAGAGGATAATTAGGACTGCAGAAGAAGCAATTACTACCCACCTGCCTTCAATTGAGGACCTATATACTGCACAGAGTCAAAAAGAGGGCTGTGAAAATATTTACAGACCCCTCACATCCCAGACATAAACTGTTTAAACTCCTTCCCTCAAAACGACGCTATAGAGCCCTGCACACCAGAACAACTAGACACAAGGGGAGTTTTTTCCCCGAAAGCCATCACTTTGCTAAATAATTCCCTCAACACTGTTCAACTATTTACAAAGTGTACACTACTATTACTGTTAATCTTCTCACCACTCCGTATCACCCATCCCCTCCCACTTGACGGTTTCCTAGTATGATTTGATTGTTGATCATACTCTATGACTATCATTAGGTGTTGTATGTTATGATGGATTCTTAATGAATGTACCTTTTCTTTATGTATACTGAGAGTATTTACACCAAGACCAATTCCTTGTGTGTCCAATCACACTTGGCCAATAAAGCTATTCTATTCTATTCTATTCTATTCTATTCTATTCTATTCTATTCTATTCTATTCTATTTCTATTTCTATTTCTATTTCTATTCTATTTCTATTCTACTCTACCTCCTTCAGACGCCTTCTCCCGATTCCCAAACTGCTGCTGTAAACTTGTCTCCTGCCTCGCTTCCAGCCCCTAGGTGAGCAACTGAATCTGCCTGCCTGCTTTCTTCAATTGGGTAAGTGGCGCTTTTTTTTCTTATTTAAACCAGGGCAGGGGCCTTCAAACTTGGCACATTTTAAGACTTGTGGACTTCAACTCTCAGAATTCTTGAGCTACCATGGCTGGAGGAGGGCTTCTGGGAGTTGAAATCCACAAGTCTTAAAGCTGTCAAGTTTGAAGACTCCTGATTTAAAAAAACAGTAAGTGTGATATTTTTTTTCCTAAAAAAATAGTCATATAAAATTTGGAAATTTTTAGCTGCTTTTCTATTTTTAGAAAGCAGCTGCTTTGTGAGGTTGTCATTGTGTGTGTATGGAAGTTCTTTTAAATTGTGTGAAATGTTATGTGCCTATAAATTAAAGCTATGTTTTTGGATTTTTCCAGCTGTATCTGCTTTGTGTGCGTGGGTGTAGTTTTCAGTTGTGTAAGGAGTGTGTTTTCAGTTGTGTAGTTTTGTGGGTCTGCTGCCAATCCAGTCATGTTACATATCCTAGCATTTTTTGATGTTGATGCTTGCAGCATGCAGGCAGGTGACATTTTACGTGAAGTCCAGCTGCTTTATGGTTTCTGAGAAAATTAGTTTTGGGGTATAACACTTGCACCCTTATTCAAGCTGGTTTTAACACGTTGAGATGTCTGGAGCTGAGCCTGCTTGATGGGTTTCGAGTGCTCATGATTGTCCGGCTTCTATTCTTGCCGGGGTCTTTAGTCTTTCCTATCATGGTGGTTCATTCTGCCAGTTCTCAGGAAAAGGGAACCCCCAGGTGATTTACCTTAATAATGGCTGTACTTTAGTGGTGCTTTCTGTTGTCTTGCTTGTTTGCCTGGGGGTTTCTTAAAGGCAGAAGGGCTGAGATTTCTGGTGTGAGGTTTTGGGTCCTTGGGGGAACAATCCATGGTTTTTATTGCAGTGGCTTTTTCTGGGGATTAAGTAAAAAAACTGCTTTTTATCTGCAGTATTTTTTTGGGGGTGGTGGTGGTGGTGGTGGTGTACGCTTTCAAAGTTATCTACTCACTAACAATGATCAAATGCTAATATTTCCTTATCCTTTTCACTGAACTTTCCTTATATAATTGGTGTTTTCTTTTATACTTTTACATTTTTAACTTCTGTTTCTGTTAGTTAGCCACTGATAAAAGAAATCCCATGTTAAAAAGTATTCTAAGTCTTCTCCTTGATTGTAAATTTGTAATTGTTAATTTACTCATTTCTGCACATTCTAATATTTTAATTCATTTTCATATCTTTTTTTCCCATTATTGTGCAAACACAATTCTAATAGCTGTTGTATGTGTAAAATTAAATGAATCCAACAAAATATTTCTGGTTTTAAATCCAGAATGCCCTCTGTTGGGATTTGAATTTGAGCTTGTATTCTGATCAGTTGTCAGACTCCCATGCAGGGGCCATGCAGGGGCAACTCTGTACTGAGTCCCTGGTTGAACCTTGCTGGATGATGTAATGAAAGGGCTTTGGGCAATTCCTAATAAAGCTCTACCTGGAGTAGATCTTTGTTAGGTAAAATAGATTGGTCTAGGCCAGAGTAATGGCCCATTAGCAAAGGTTTTGGGGGGGGTTAATTTCTGCCTTTCTTGAGTTTTTACTTTTCTTTTTAGGGGAAATATTCCGCCCAGCCAGTCACATGACTGCCAAGCCACACCCACAAAATAAGCCACACAGTCACATGACCCCTTAGGCCACACCCACAAAATAGGCCACGCCCACAAAACCAGTAGTAAAAAATTTTGAATCCCACCACTGCTTTGATTGTACAACTTTATACACACATATCCGCATAAACAGAACAGGGAAATGCCTTGAATCTTAGTGTTAAGATTAGATGTGAACAGTAAGAGAATTATGCTGGGATCAGAGAAATTAGAAAAATATAGTTTTGGTAGGCATATGAGAAATTGCCTTAATTGTGGGGAACATTGTCAACTTTGGGGTGGCCTGGCAATTTCCCAGAAGTTAATCCCTACCAGAAGCATTTCATGGTATTCCAGAGGATTCAGCCCCAAGGGCAGCCTATTTCTGCCAGAACATTGGAAACATAGAAACATAGACAACTGATAGCAACTAGTAGTCCATCGTCTGTGTTTAAGGTTTTTTTTTTAATTGTCGGATGACAATGTTGTTTATCCCAAGCAGACTGAAACTTAGCTACTGATCCCTGACCCGCTACCTCCACAGGAAGTTGGCTCTAAGTTTCCAGGACTCTTTCCGCAAAGTCTTACTTTCTAACATGACCTTTCAACTTCCCTCCTGCCAGTTTGAAACAGCTTCCAGTTCTAAGGGTTCCTTAGCAGAGCACTAAGGGCCCCACCCCACCCCACCCCCGTCCTTCTTTCCGAGCTTGAAGTGACAATAAGATCCTTGCATCCCAGCTCAAGGGCTGAGGCAAAAACCACCAACTTTGCCAAAAAGAACAATACATTTCCATTATTCTGCTGTGAGTATCTGCATTTCCCCCGTCCTCTCTGTCCATAACAATTAAAGTAAATTAAATTTGTAGAATTCAGCTTGGGCGTGAGGAAAATGCCTTCCTATCACTAACCAACATCTAGTGCCAACACACCCACCTAGAAACAAGGAAACAGTTCAAAAGCTCATTTAAACCACGCAGAGGCACCTCTGGCCTCCCCACTGCTTTTCCAGTGGGAAATCTCCATGCGTGCACTGATCCCGTCCACCCGCAGGCCACTGCCTGTCCAAGGTGGTGGGACTGGGAGGCAGAAGGCAGCATCCAAAGGCAGGACGAAGAGGCTAAGTGAACATCCCACCAGGTCCTCTGGAGGGACCCTGGGCCCTCCTCTCACGTTGCCAACCAAGGGTGGGTTTCTTTGGAGGGGGGGGCACAGCCTCTCCGCTGCTATGTCCTCCCTGCCCTTTGCCTCAGAAGTGATAACCACTGGCTAGCCATCTATTGGGGGGGGGGGTTGATTTCCTCTGGACCCTTGGCATCTCCTGCCTCCCCCTCCTGCTCCAACCAATGCAAGGACTCCATAGAAAAGGCCCCTCCCACCACCCCCATCAAGCATGTCCCCCTCCCCAGAGCACACAGCCCCCCCCCCTGCCCACTAAGGCAGAGTAACCTAAAGCAAAAAGGGAGCATTTCTGGCAGAACTCAAGCCACCCTTCTGAAAGGGGATCCAGCAGCCCCTCATGAACACCACTTCTTTGGGGGAGGGGCGGTATGGGGTCCACCCCAAAGCTTCCAATGGGATACGTCCTTGGGCATCTTTTTTTTCTACCACTGGGGAAACTATAATGTGAGCACAATTTGCCAACAAGTCAATTCTGGAGTAGATGCTAAACATAATTTCCACCTCATTCAAGTCAGAAACTAACTCTGATTCAAAGGCTTCCCGCGTTAGTACATTTTAATCCATTGTTACTCTAACACTCGGCTGCAAGTGTTGCACAGCAAAAGGGAACCTTCTCAGAAGTTCAGGGGCCCCTGCAGAGAGGCGAAAAAGCAAAATAAACTCTTCTTCCCAAAGCGGGCAGGGCCCCTTGCCATCCCCAGAAGGGGGGGGGCGGCGCTGGGACGGTGGAGGGGCTCCGGTTTCATCTACCTGGGTGTCGGCAGTCTGGCTGCTGGGCAAGGTCTCCGAAGTCAGGCCGGTGCTTGGCGGACTGGGCAAGTCCCAGGTGCCCCCGGGCTGGACGGGTTGAGCAGGCTTCGGTTCATCGGCGCTTTTGGGGTTTTCAAGCAGAGTCACCTCGTAGAACTCTTGAATATCTGCGGAGGTTAATTGGCGGCTCCTCAGAAGGAATCCTCCGCCGCCGCCGCCCGGAGAGAAGGCTTCCAGCAGGCCCCCCCTTCTCCCGTGTCCAGCCCCGGGACAGCCCTTCCAGCGAGGAGGAGGGGCGGCGGCAGAGAGCCCGAGCCCCACGGGGCAGGCGGAGCACCGGCCGAGGGGAAAACTCCCCTCTCGGGACGGGAGCCGCCGCAACTTTCGCCCGCCGACCACGCCACCCCCGGGACGCCTGGCAAGGGCTCCGCAGCCACGAAGGGGAGGCCGACTCGCGCCCCCGGGACCCTGCGGCGGCCGCCGCCTAGGAAGAGGGCTGCCGGGGGCCGCCTACCGAGCAGGGCCTGGAAGAGGCTGCTCCGGAAGATGCCGATCACCCGTTCCACCGAGCTGCTCAGCTGCCGGTCCTCCCGCGGGCTCAGCTTGGCGCGGTAGTCCTCCAGGAGCCTCAGGGCGCGCTGCGTGTCTGCGGGCGGGGGAGGCGGAGAGGGAGCCGTCAGAGCCCAGCCGGAGCCCTCCCCCCACCGCCCTCTGCACGCGCCCAGAGGCACGGCGGTGCCCCCCCCCGTCTCCCCGTCCCGCGGCCCACCTTGCCTCCTGACGGGCATGGCGACCGCCGCGGCGGCCTCCCTTCCTGCCCCCCACCCCCGCGCGACCCTCCTGGCTCCCTCCGGGCGGGTGGACGGGCGGCGCCGGGAGCCCAAAAGTTTTCAGACAAGATGGCGGCACAGGCGTCGCTGGCCACGCCTCCCGGCCGCCCACCAATCCGCGCCCGCCGGCCCGCCCCTACCCCGGTGGGGCGGGCCAGGTGAGCGCCAGGCCTCGGCCCCGCCCAGAAAGTTTCGGCCAGAGCCCGCGCGCGGAGCCGCTGATTGGTATGCTGCCGCCCGCGGGCCGCCCCCGACTCGCCCCCCCGCCCCCGCCCGGTCCCAGCGCCGCCGATCGCGATCTCGCGCGGAGGGCGCCCGTCCCGTCTGCCGGTCGGGGCTCCGATTTCCCGACTCCCTTCGCGGAGGCGGCCCGCAGAAGGGCCCGTCTGACGAAAGGCGCGGACGAAGCGCCTTTCCCTGCCTCCCGTGCCCGTCGGGCACCCGCCCCCGCGGAGCTCGACCCTCTCCTGCCCTTGGCTGCCCCGGGTCCGCCCCGACCCCCCGGAAGCAGCCCGGCGCCCTTGGCGAGCGTGGGGCCCTTCCGCGGGACGCGGCGCCCGAGTCTCCCGCTCGAGGAGCTGCTGAGCCCGGGGCTTTTCTTGCGGGCGCTTCGGGAGCCAAACGGGGGGAGCAGCGTCCGTGCTGTGACGGGGAGGTCATTCCCTCCCCCTCGCATCCCCGCAGGGGGCCCTTCTCGCGTGGACCGGGGAGGGTCTCGCGCCCCAGCCGCTAAAGAGGATGGGGTGGGGGAGCAGACGGAGCCCTCGGCCCTGGCGTACTTTCCGCGCCGCCTCTGCCTGCCTTTGAGTGTCGTGGGCATCGCGGTTTCTAGCCCCGCTTCGCGTGTCGCCTCTGGGAGCTCTTTGAGCCTGTCGGGAAAAGCGCACGCAACCCCAGCGCGGCCTGGAAGGGGGGTAGCCCGGAGAGAGCCACCCCCCCCCCCCAACAACCTACTCTCCAATAAACAATTTGGTTTCAGAAAAAAACTATCCTGCAATCTGCAACTCTTACACTGCAAAAACCTATGGACTACACAACTCGATCAGGGCAAAGCAATAGATGCAATCTACATAGACTTCTGTGAAGCCTTTGATTCAGTGATACAGGACAAACTACTCCTAAAACTAAAATCTTATGGTATCTCTGGACACCTGCATAACTGCATAGAAGCATTCCTGTCAAACAGACAACAAATGGTCAAAATTGGGAGAGTCCAGTCAAATTCTGTACCTGTCAACGGTGGTGTCCCCCAAGGCAGTGTTCTAGGACCAACTCTCTTCATACTCTACATAAATGACCTCTGTGATCATATCAAGAGCAACTGCGTTCTCTTCGCTGATGATGTAAAGCTATTCAACACCACAGACAATACTGCTACCCTTCAAAAAGACCTCGACTATGTATCAGAATGGTCAAACAAATGGCAACTTCAAATCTCAAGAAATAAATGCTCTGTCTTACATATTGGCAAAAAATAATAATCAGAAAATAAAATACAAGCTGAATAGTCAAGAGCTTGTTGATAATCCAAACTCTGTCAAGGATCTTGAAGGACTCATCTCAAATGACCTAAATGCTAGAGCCCACTGTAACTACATAGCCAAAAAGGCATTAAGAGTTGTTAACCTAATCCTGCGTAGCTTTTCCTCTGGTAATATTACACTAATAACTAGAGCATACAAAACATTTGCGAGACCAATACTCGAATACAGCTCATCAGTCTGGAACCCACATTACGTATCTGATATTAACACAGTTGAGAAAGTCCAGAGATATTTCACAAGAAGAGTTCTCCATTCCTCTACATGTTGCAGAATACCTTATGCCACCAGACTTGAAATTCTAGAACTAGAAAATCTAGAACTACGCCGCTTCAGTCCAATCTTAAGTATAATACATAAAATTATATATTGCGATGTCCTACCAGTCAATGAATACTTCAGCTTCAACCATAACAATACGAGAGCACACAATAGATACAAACTCAAGGTAAACCGCACCAAACTTGATTGCAGGAAATACGACTTCAGCCACAGAGTGGTCAGTGTCTGGAATCCTCTACCTGACTCTGTGGTTTCTTCCCCAGACCCCAAAAACTTTAACCTTAGACTGTCTACTATTGACCTCCCCTCTTCCTAAGAGGTCTGTAGGGGGCGTGCATAAGTGCACCAACGTGCCTACTGTCCCTGTCCTATTGTTTCTTTTTATTTTTCTTATTCGTATTCATTTCATGTATTCATAACTATGTTTATACTTATACCTATTATCTTATAATCGCTTGACAAAATAAATAAATAAACCACGACTGGCGGACAGGAAAAGCTCTGGCTGACGAAGGTCTCTTGCCTTTTATGTGCACTGTGGGTATTTGCACCAAGACAGAGTCCTTGTGTGTCCAACCAGACTTGGCCAATGAAGAATTCTATGTCTATGTCGCTATCCAGGCCGAGACTCACCATGTGGTCTGGCAGTTTCGATGGAGTTTCCTCTGCAGCCCCCCCATGTGGCTGTGTTTGCTCAGTGGCGCGCTTTGATGTCGCACCCCGTGAAGACCCCTCCCTGCCTCCCGGCCCCCGCCGCATTTGCCTGGATAGAAAGCAAAGGAAGCTGCAGCCCCAGGGAGTGGGGGCTCTGGAGGGGGCAGATTTCCATGTCCCCCCCAGCATGTAATCCATGCGCCATCTGGTGGCCTTTTCCACCTGATCGGTCAGACAATGCAAGACCGGCTGGTCTCTACCCAGCAGGCTATAAATCACAGGCTGGCAGGGCCGAGGGCCTTCCCTGTTACCACTGGGCAGCTCTTCGCCCTGCAGAAGAAGTGGGCTTCACTGGGACTGGAGGGAGACTAGGTGCACGGAAGGAATCTGGGAGCAGCTTTTCCAACTAATATATTTCACAAGGATAATTTTTCATGTATCTGCCGTTCAGAAAAGCTTATGGCTTTTAATGAAATTTGCCAGTTGGAAAAGCTGCTACCGGATTCCTGAGTTGCACTTGTGGACAAATGTGTCTCTTCTAAATTTGCAAAGAAACGTGGCGGCGGCAGCAGCTGCTGGTGGCTCCTTTTGAGGAAACCCCAAGGATAACCTGTTCCAGTCCCACCAACCTTGGGCCATGAGGCAGAGCCCGGCCTCTGGAGGTAGCATTGCTGCCACTGAGATTTCTCACGGTGCTGTACTGTGTTTTTCAGAGACAACCAGCCAATGTTTTTTTTATGATTTTATCTTTTTAATAATAAAGTTTAATTTTCTATATCACATGAAAGAGCTTTACTTCCAGTCACACCCCTGGCCTAAATGCCTAGGCCTAGGCCAACTCCTGGAGGCCTTCCTGCCAAGACCCAGGCGGGACGGACTGGGTAAAGACAGACTCTGTGGCCAGCTGCTGGTGATAGAGAAGTGCCTTGCCATTCCAGGGGAACCAACTGTTGAGGACCAGAGAAGATGAAGCCAGAACTCAATGCTGGGCAAGGAGAAAGAGGAGGGAGCTGAAGGGGGCCCATGAAGGGGGTCGGAGGAGCACTGCAAGCTACAGAAATGCACCGGGGACATGAGGGAGCATAGCACCTCCTGAAGGACTGCCTGGGGAGCGGGGGGGGCCGCTGGGCAAAGATTTGCAAACAGAGCAAATCTCAAGCTCCTAGTCCCTTTCCTTAAACCCCAAATGTGCTGCCCCTTGTTGCCTCGAAGGAGAATTCCCCCTAGGCAGTGGCACGCAGAAGCTGCTGCTTCGTTGGGGGCTGGCAGGCTGGCCTTGCTTGCATTCAACCACGTTCCTCCTCTCGGATCACCTTGCATTTTTCTGTGGCTTCCAGTTTGCTTGGGAATCGCCACCCCCAAAGATCTGGGCCTTTGGGGCTGTGAATGAATGAGGGAGATGCTGCTTCGATCAGCAGCAGCAGCAGCAGAGTGGGGAGTGAAGGAGGAGGCGGGGAGGGAGAGGGGGGGAACAGAGCAGCTCCTGCCCCTGTCCCTCTGGCTCTAGGGAATGGCGGGCAGGGAGGGCCTCCTGGCCAGCTCCCAGGGGGCTCTGGAGACAGCAGCTCCCTGCTGCGATGGGTCTGCTGGCTTCTCACAAAAGCCCAATTCATCTGGCAGTGTCTGCACGGCATGGAGGCCCCTAGCTCTGCCGTGTGGGCCCCAACAGCGCCAGAAACAAGCAGCTTTTGTACAGTCCGTTCCCCCCGCCCCCCGGTCTGCCTGGGCGTGGAGATGCTCTGCCCAACTTTGCCCTGTCGTGGTGGCAGGTCCTTTGTATAGCCTAGCAGCAGCTGGTTGCCGAGGTTGGCTCCTCCCAGCTGCAGCCAAGGAGCCCTCCCGAATCCCCAGAGTGTAGCAATCCGGCCCCTTCCATCCCTGAAGGCACACCGGGCCAAGGCAGCTGCAGTCCTCAAGGCTCTGGAGCCTCTTTGCTGCCTGGGGAGAAAGCTGAACGCAAGACATCCTCCTCCTGGTGTGGTTGGCTCATGTTGGGGAAAGCCTGGCTGCCTTGCGGGGTGGGGGAGGCAGGAGCCCCCCTCCACTCTCTCTAAGGAGCCTCCCCCCCGCCACACTCCACATCTTTCTCCCATAAACATCCAGGAGCCCCCCCTCTCCCCCCGTAATGAAGCTCCTGATCATGACACCCAGTTTCCCAGCCTGCAACATCTCCGGGCGGGTGAGGCAGAGGAAAGGGTGGCAAGAGGGAGATGGGAGCTCTTGCTGGGCTCCACCAGATTCATTTCAGAAGCACTTGGGCGAACTAAGGTGACCCCCTGGATCCCTTAACAGGGAGGGCTAGGGGCAACCAAATCAGGAGCCTGAGCCACCACCTATGGCCAGAGGTTTGCTGGGCACTCAATGGATCACTCAGGAAATGGCCAAGCATTGCCTGGAACCAGCCCAGATCCCGAGATACTTAGAAGAGACCCTTCTGCTCGATCCTTTTGCCGTCAGAGTCATAAGCCTTCTCTGAAGCAGCAAGGGATCTCTCCGGGGCCTCCCTACCAGGATCCCACCCAAGGGATCTCGGAGGCAAAGAGTGTGGCCTGCGACCTCCCACAGCTTCCCACTTCCATGGCCAGAGGCAGATAAACAGATAAAAAGAGCTGGAAGGTCTCTGTTTATAGGTCATTTAGTCCAGGGATCACCAACCTTTTGGACCTCAGGGACCACCAAACTCATTATTTTAAATCCCACGGACCAGAGACTCTGGGAAAATCCCCCAAAAAGTCTGCAGGAAAATTCCCCACCCCGTTTTCCTACCAATCCATCATTCTTTATTTGGGATCACAGGATACAGTCTCCAGTTCCATTCGGGGGCGGGGGGAGAGACTTTTAGCTTCATGCAAGGAAAGCAGCAGCAGCAGCAGTCTTTCTCTCCCCCAAATTCTGCCACAAATGAGTCTTTGCTGGAGCAGCCTCTTGGAGCAGATGCCTTGTAGGGTCCCAAAGACTCACTTCTGGCCGAGTTTGGGGGAGAAAAAGAAAGACTTTTGCTGCTTTCCTTGCATGGAGCCTGAAGCAGAAGAAAGAAGCGGAAAGAAGCAGCCCGATGGCCAGGCCAGGCGCGTGGTATGAGTGGGGCAAGTTCCCCGCCTCCGCCCTTTCCCCCCTCCCCTCACTACCTCATATTGTTTGCAATGCAAGCGACGCAAGCCTTGTGTTCCTGCGCAGCCTGGATTAATTGCTTTGGGGGGTCCTTTGGGGGTGACATTTCTCTGTGGACCACCAAAATTTTCTCATGGACCACCAGTGGTCCCTGGCCCACTGGTTGGTGACCACTGATTTAGTCCAACCCCCCGCCCAAGTGGGAGACCCTACACCATTTCTGGCAAATGGCAGTCCAATCTCTTCTTGAAGGTCTCAAGTGATGGCACTCCCACAACTTCTGAGGGCAATTTCTGTTCCATTGGTTGACTGTTCTATTAAAAAGTTTCTCCTTATTTCCAGGTTAAACCTCTCCTTGTTCAGTTTCCATCCATTATTCCTTGTCTGGCCTTTGGGTGCTTTGGGAAATAGCTTGACCCCTTTGTCTCTATGGCAACCCCTCAAATATTGGAAGACTGCTATCCTGTCTCCCCTGGGCGTTCTCTTCACTAGATTAGCCAGGCCCAGTTCCTGTAACCGTTCTCCATATGCCTTAGTCTCCAATCCCCTAATCATTCTAGTTGCTCTTCTGCTTTTTCTAGAATCTCAACATCTTTTTTATAATGTGGTGATCTAAATTGGATGCAGTACTCTAGGTGTGGTCTTACTAAGGCTTTATGGAGTAGTATTAGTACCTTACTTGATTTCCATTGTATCCCTCTGTTAATGCAATTTAGGATTGCATTGGCTTTTTGGGCTGCTGCTGCACACGGCTGGCTTATATTTAGCTGGTTGTCCACAAAGACTCCAAGATCCCTCTCACAGTTACTGCTATTGAGCCTGGTTTCACCCAGACCACCACCAAGAGCCCCCAACTTTCTGCCCCACCAATGACAAGGTCCAAGAGATCTAGACCACGGAGGACATATGGGGGGGGGGGAACCTTCCCTGGAGAAACTCTGGCCAGCTGCTTCCATGTGGTCACCAAGATGATGACACGGAGGCGTCCAGAGTGTTAGGAGGGCTGGCTGATTCAGCTAACTCTTGGCTTCATTTTCTGTATTTATTGTTAAATTTATTTGCTGCCTATGTCGCGGTGGGTCTGCTCTAGACGACTTGCAATAATAAAAAGGAAGGAAAGAAGAGAGGGTAAACAAAGCAGAAGTAAAATAATACAATAGACAATGAAAAAGAAAACAGGAATGCATCAATATGGTAACAAAAAGATGGACAGGTGGAGAGCAGACAGCAAGCGGGGTGGGGAGGTAGAGTCAGCCATCAATCCAGCAGCCCCCTCCAGGGTGCAAAATTCCCCCTTGGGGTCCCCAGGCCAGCCATAAACTGGCTGATCTTAGCCCAGAGGGTGGGAGGTTCCAAAGGGCGGGTGCTGCGGCAGAAAAGGCTCTCCTGGATCCAGAGATCTCTGGTTGATGGGATCCGTAGTAGGCCCTCTCTTCTGGCACGAGTAGGACGGGCTTGTCCTAGCAGGACGAGGCGGTTCCTGAAGTAGCCTGGACCCATGGAGGGCTTTAAGGTCAGACCCAACATCTTGCACAGCCCTTGGAAGCCGGCCGAAGGTAACCAGTGAAGTTTGCAGAGCAGAGGGCCCCCAGGCCCCATTTTGCACCAGCTGAAGCTTCCGAATGGATTTCAAGGGCAGCCCCAGGTAGAGCGCATTGCAGTAGTCCAGATGAGAGAGTACAAGGGCTCGGGTAATGAGTGCAGCGAGTCCTGATCCAGGAAAGGCCTCAGCTGGTGCACAAACTTTCATAATTTTATTAAATGTTTAAGAAGGAAGATTAAAAACTAATAAAAACTAATATGAGAAAATAAAAATCAGAATACTAAATGTGCAAGAAAAGGGGGAGAAAGTAAAAGAAAAATAGAAAAAAGATACAAAGAAATGGCTTTCCATCTTCTTTACAGCAGTTAATGTACAATTTTAAATTTACTTCTTATTCTAAATGCCACTTTGTCCTCTTAGCTCTGCCTAGAGCGAGAATCAGAGTTCGGAGGGGATCCGGGCATGGGGTCAGCCCCACCTCCCCCTCGAGTCCAGCCTCAATTTGCAATCCTGGAAATGCCCACATTAGAAGTCGCATTCTCTCAATTAACCCATTTTCTGGGGTTTCACAATCCAGTGCAAAGGAAAAGCTAGGATTTGTGCAATTTACTGAGTGAATCCAATCTAGGGAGATTAACCCTAGAGAAGTCTTAGCTTGTCCACTGCGTGCAGCTGCCGGGTCTTTTCCTGCTTAGGTGTCATGTGTGAACTCAGCCAGTGCAATATTGCCAGATATTGGCAAGAAGCTTGTTACACCAAAGAACGGGAGGGGGAAAAAAAAAAACCCAAGACTGGGGCCCCTTGACATGCAGCCCAGGGATGGGGCCTGCCTAGGAGGTGACAGGCTTTCTCAAAGCAGCTGGAATCGCTCGCACCTGCTGTCGGGCGCTTTCGCTCTCCACGCAGCTGGGGAGAGAGCAGCCATTCCCTGGGCACAAGCCTGGACCCCGAAAGGCCACTCCCGGTCTCAACCTTCAGCCACATCACCCGGACCCCCCCAGCTCCCGCAGGCGTTTTGGCAGGGGGTCTGTTGGCACGGGAGGGCACCACAACTGCTGCTGCCGCCCCTGCCTGGATCAGAAGGCAACAAGAGGAGGGGGTTACAGACAGAGCTGGCCCCCCGCCTGGCTTTCTCCTGCCCCCTCTTCCCTTGCCTCCTGCCGGAAAAGGCGCCTGCCCCACAGATCAGCTCAATCCTCCCAGGGGGCCTGCATGGCACGTGGCCGCAGGCCTACTGGGAGGAAGGGGACAAGGATGGGGACCCAACAGTGGCCACGGCCCCCTTCAAGCCCACCGAGGAAGGGCAGGACAGTTGCTTGTGGACAATGCCCAGCCAGTTGCGAGCCAAGAGGTGTCTGCTGGGAGGGGGATGAATCCCTCCTACCCTGCTGAGAGAGACCAGCAAGTTCTCCAGCTGCACCTTGTTTAATTTCAGGGAGAGGCTCTTAATTATGCCAAAGGGCTTCAGACTTGGAGTGTTTTATTCCAGAAAGGGCCTGGGCAGCTGCAGAAGCAACACAGGCGAGCATGGAGGGAGGGAGGGAGGGAGGATTCCATGCCCCCCCAGGCTCATCTACCCCCTCCTCGCAGGCCGTGGAGCAATGCAGTATTAAAGTCTCCATAACGTATAAACAGGATCACGTAATCAGAGGCCAAATGAATAAGATGCTTCCATCAGCTTCTAAGGCTGCACAGTCTCTTTCTGGGGGGAGGGGGCAGTCTTCCACAGAGGGAGGAGGAGGGGCACAGCCAGAAAGCTAAGGAAAACCTCCTATGCCCTTTCTTGGATGTGCGGGGGGGGGGGAGAGGTTAACCCCAGAAAGTGCTGCTGTGGGGAGAGCAAAGCCCGCCTCGCGTGTCTTGGGGTGGAAGAAAGACCTCAGACCAACTCAAAGCCCCGAGCTGCCCGAGATGGTGCCACTGGGTCCTGCTGCCCAGCCACCTTCCTGCTTAGCCTCCAAGGGAGCCCCTGGAGAGGGGCGCAGGGCTGGCCCCGGGACAAGCAGGAGGGCGCCCCTTGCCCCCACCTCCGCCTCAGGCACAGCGGCTGGGGCATCAGGTCTCTGGTCAAGGAAAGAGGCCAATGATTCAGGAGGGTTTAATATCACATGGTTTAATGTTGTTCACCAAAGGAGAGGACATCCGGTCACCATCCCTCCCGCTTGCTGGTTGGGGGGTGATGCTCCCTTGTCTCCCTCTGCTGGCAGCCACAGGCCCGTGCCCCCAGGAGGCACCCCCGCCCCTGGCGACAGACCGACCGGTGTGCCAAATCTCTGCCAGGTCTTCCTGGCAAGGCCGTCTTGGAGACGCAACAGCCGCGGCGGTCAGGAACTGACAGCCACAAGCCATTCCGTCAGGCAGAGACGTCCTGGATCAGGCCCCCTGCTCAGACTGCCCTGCGTGAGGGTTAGCTTCCAAGGGCCTAGAGGAACATGACCTTCACGGTCAAATTGGAGTGATCCACGGTGGCTCCCGAGCTGTGGGTGGGCTTATGGTGCTGGGGCCGCCTCCCTCCTGCCCTGCGATTCCCCCCGCCCACCCATCGGCCTGGGGCCTAGTGCAAAGGACTGGAGCCCCTGACTTAAGGCCAAGCTGCCCCCTCCCTTGCAGAAGGGACTCTGTGCAAGGGCAGGGCCCCCAAAGGGTTGAGCGCACGGTCAAAGCTCCTCCAGTAGGGAGAGGGGCTTGGCGGCACTTGGTCCATGGTGCCCTTGAAAAGGAGTGTGCAAAGACAATGTGGCCCCTGGCTGCTGCGATCCCTCCCTCCACCCCCCCACTCCCCTGTGGCCACAACAAAGGATTCCAGGCCCCAGGCTGCACCCATGCAAGGTCAAGCCCCAGGTTGCCCAGGACTGGGTAGGCAGCCTTTCTCCAGGAGGGGATGGCCAGCTCCGAAGGAAGGAAGATGACCAGCCTCCCCTAAGGCCAATGCAAGCCTGGCCAAGAAGGGACCACTTGACATAATACCGTCATCGGAGTCCCCCTGAAAGACACGAGCTGGACCTGCCTATCTGACACACCATGCAAGGGGTTAAATTATGTCTCAATGTTTAAATTAATCACAGGCCTAAAATACAGAGTTTAAAAACCACCTAACCAAGCGGCTGCTGGAGAACTGGACAGCGTAACCTTTAGCGTAACCGTCCCTGGCCGGTTCGGCTCCAGCGGGACCCCAACACCCCACCCACCCCCTCAGTAGATGTAGAGGCGGTCGGAGATGGCCGCGGGCATGTGGGTCATGACCTGCATGCGCAGCCACCAGTAATAGTCCATGGGGTGGTAGCGAGTGTAGGGCGTGGTGGAGGTGAGGGCGTGGCCGATGCTCTCCACCACCGGGGAGGTATCTGAGGAGCCGCTGCTGCAGTACGACTCCATTTTGGCGATCTGCTCGTCGAAGTACTTCCGCCCGTAGTCGCGGCGCACGATCTCCGGCAGCTCGTCCCACATCTTGTCGGCAATGGACTGGATGCGCTCGGGGCTGTAGAGGCTGGTGCCGGCGATGAAGTTGCCTGGCTCCACAATGCAGACCTTCACGTCATGCGGACGCATCTCGTAGCGCAGGCAGTCGGAGAAGGCCTCCACCCCGAACTTGGTGATGCAGTAAGGGGAGCGGGCGGGGTTGGCCATCCGGCCCATCATGCTGCTGATGTTGACCACGCGGCCTGCCGGGGTGAAGGCGCCGTGAAGGGAGCAGTTGCCCCCACAGGGACCTCACAACTCTGGGGCGCCTCTGGATGCGGCTGCCCATTCTGGCCCTGCTGGGGTGAAACAGGAGGCCTCCCCGCCACCTCTTTTTCTGCGACCGTCACCCCCAACCTCCTCCGGCTGTGATAGGGCTCTGCGTCCACCCGTCCCAGGGAGGGGGGGCAACTGGACCCCGCTTACCTTTGGCTCTCCGTATCAAAGGCAGGAAGGCCTTGGTGGTGCGGATGGTGCCCCAGAGGTTCACTTCGGCCACTTCTTTGTAGGTGTCCATGCTGGTGAATTCCACCTCTCCAAAGGTGGAAATGCCGGCATTGTTGACCAGTCCCCAGAGCCCTGGAGAGGAAGCCAAAGAAGCGGTCCCCTTAGCCATCTCTGCTGGCATTTCTCTCTGGGAAGAGAATTCCTGCCTCTAGGAAGGCCAAAGGTCAGTAACCCTATCTTTAGCGGGAAGCTCAAATGACCTTTGCTCTCTCTCTCTCTCCCTCCCTCCCTCTCTCTGAAAAGCAGAAACTCTTTCCTGGTCTTCAATCTTTCATTTTTAGGGAAGGATCCTCCTTGTTGGAGCCTGGAGTGAGGTGGATTATCTGGGTCCCCTCGGGGTGGGGTTCAGATCCAGAGGCTCCTGTGTTGGATGAAGAGGCGGCGGCAGACATTGTCCAAAATTTGCCGGCTCTCTTGGCCCAGGAGCCTCTCTGCCACACTGGGCTCCGCCTGGCCCCCTCAGAGAAGCTGGGAGGGTGGGGGAGGGGAGAGAGACGGATCCCGTCAGCAACAACCCTGCCGAACAGCTTCTGCCCCATGGTGTGAATTCGCTTCTCTATAAAGCCCACTGGGCCGTTTGGAGGGCAAAGCAGCCGCCACAGTGGCGTCCTCCAGAGCTAGAAACCACGGGAGACCGTGCCCTCAAATCCCCCCTTTCCTGTGTGGGGACAAGGGGCTGATAGTGATCCATTGGTCCAGAGATCCAGCAAGAGATCTGAGGAAGCATCAGGCTGCTGGTCCCTCCGCAGCAGCAGCAGCAGCAGCAGCAGCTCCTCTTCCGGGGCTCACTCCACGAGCCCCTCCAGAGCAAAGTTAGGCTCTGGCAATACTCAGACAACCTCCCGGACTAGCAGAACCTGCAATGGGCACAAAACACAGCTGCTTGCATGCCGATTGGGAAGGCCAAACTGGCTCAGCAGGATGACACCTTACACCCACGGCACTTACGGTTTGCAAAAGGTTTCTGGTCCTATAAGGACACTTCCGGACAGACTCCCCCCCCCCCCCGAGAGAATGGCCTCTTCCATAGATTTGGTCCCAGGGGAGACCCCAAAGTTATCCTGGCCTCAGAGGTGAGGGGGGAAAATACCACGTGGACCCTGAATGTATTAATTCTATTTTATTTTTATATTTTTGTTTGTTTATGATACATCGGCTTTGAGAAAGTTAAAGAAAATAGTGTAAAATAAAACAGGTGGCAAGCTGGAAATGAATGTAATAGGGGATAAAGAGTGGAAAATATATGTGAGGATGAAATGCTTTTGATATTGGATTAACGGATTGAAAATATGAAGTGTGAACTTATTTAAAGATCAGTGGAATAGAAATGATTTGATACGAAATTAGATAAGAAAGTTGGAATTGTAACTATGACTATGTATGAATGCTATAACCCGTAATCGTGCTGCTCGCTTGAAGAGATGTGTAAAATAAAAAACAAAAAACTTTTTATTAAAAACAAAAAAGAGGAGAGGGAGGCAGGAGCCGGAAGCCATTCTGCTACCTGGAACACCCTCCCCTGAGTTCTGTGTTGGGGTTTGGGTATGTGTATCCTGGCTAGGATGGTCCTCGATTAGGATAGTTTTCTGGCCAGGCCCCCACCCGCCCTGACCCACCGGGGACTCCCCAGGGCCACCCTGAGCGACAGAGACTGCCTCCTCCTGTCATAACCCCGAGGACCCCCCCAGAATCCTCCACTGCTCGCTCCAGGAGGGGATGTTGGCCAAAGCTGCCACAACAGGAAAACTTTCTGGGTTCCTGATGGAAAACCTCTGGGTCACGAAGGCTTGTCTGGGGCTCAGAGCCACCCGTATTTTCTATTTGGTGCACCTCTTCACTCGAAGAAAAGCCTATTTGCTGCTCCTTTTCCACACAAGGGTTGTGAGTCAGGAGCAGCCGCTGCACCGGCCACGCTTCTTGCTCTGCCCCCGAGCACGTCGGGCTGCACTTAAACAATCCTGCGCAAAGACACCGGGGAAGTGTGTGTGTGTGGGGGGGGGGGGGGGTGAGGACATAGGATGGCCGAAGGAGCCCAAAGGAGCAAAAGCCGGCCCAGGCCTCCAGAGGCTACTCAGGAACAGGGAGACCCCCTTCCCGAAGGGTCTTCTGAGGGCTCTGACCAGACGGGAGGAAAACCAACATTTTGGACCATGAAATAGGAGACAAGATGCTCTGGGGGAGCATAGAGCACCAAAGCTTCCGCATCCTTCAGCTTCCTGGTTTCTTTCTGGCCTTCCGAACTGGGGACTTTGCAGGCTCTTCCATACTGGAAAATCATCCTGGGATCAAGGAGCCACAATATGACCTCTGGCAGCTCCCCAATTCCTGACCTAGACTGAATTAGGTGTGTGCAGGAATGGAGGAAGCCAAGGGGAGCTGTGCTCAGGCTGGGACCCGGGGCAACCACTGGCCTTCCGTGGGGACTGAGCCCGGCTGACGGGGGAGAGGACTGGCCCCCCGGCTTTCCCCCCCTCCCTCCCTCCCTCCCTCCTGCGATTCCCACGCTCCGCAGCCTTCCTCCTTCACCTCCATTCTCCGGATCCTTCAGGGTGCTGGTCACGTAGTCCACCGCACGCGCCACCTCCTCGCTGTCACAGACGTTGAGCTGGACGGTCCTCATTCGGTCACTCTTCATGTTGTCCAGGTCCTTTGAGCCCCCCCGGCCTTGTTCCTGACAGAAAAGCAACAGGAGCAGCAGGGTGGGCAACGGGAGACGGCCACATCCACCCACCCACCGGGTGGGAGGGTGTCACGCAACCACGCGTTGTCTCTCTGGGCGCTTTGCCTCCCACCCCGCCCACCCCCCGTCAGCAGGTCCAGTGGGTCGCCCCCAGCCACCCTGCTGGTCCCAGCCCTTCTTCCACCTGCTTTGGGCAAAGGGGCGGCTCCTAGACGGCTCCCCACGACCAGGAGGTGTGCGTCTTGCCAGAGCGAATGTGCGGCTTGGAGAATCTGCCACCCTCAGGGCCTCCCGTGGTGCTTCTCCCAAGGCCCATCGGATGAATCCAGGGCTGGGTAACCATCAAATGAAGTTACAGACAAAGGACAAGCTCGGAGGACAGGCCCCTGCCAAAGCGTACCACCCCAGCCACGAACATTCAGAAAAGCCCTGGGCGGCTACTGCACTTCCCGCCAGCAGGGGCCGCGCAGGGCCTGGGATTGGGGAGCAAAGAAGCCCTTTGCCAAGCAGCTGACGTTTCCTGCTCCCAGCAGCCTCCAGAGGCAGCGGAAAAAGAAGGTGGAGCCTGCAAGTCCCCCAGGGAGGGGCAGACATGCCCGCCCTTCCCCTCCCCTCCCCTCTTGCTGGAGAGAAACACCCGGCCTCCCCCCAGGGCTCAGTAGCCCCGTCCGGGCTCAGGGCAGGAGGAGCCGGGAGGATGGGGGCCCACCTCCACCCAAGGGGGCCGCCGCTGCTGCCGCCGCTCATGGTTGTGTGCAACCGGAGTCCGTGTCCCGCTCCCTGGAACAAGGGCAAATAGGCCGAGACACCCTTTCCAGAGGGAGCCGCTTCCCCTGCCCTGCTGCCTTTTCTCTAGGGAAGGCCCACCCACTCCGAGCTGCCCCTGGTTCCTTCCAACCCTGTTCCAGGGCCCGGCCTGAGAAGAATTGGGGGGACGGGACGGGGAGACCGGTGGCATTGAACTGCGCCTGCAGCCACTCGCCCGGCCTCACCTTTAGCAGGCACCCAGCGTAGATGATCAAGCCTTTCTCGTGGAGGAATTTGGCCAAGGAGAAGCCAAAACCCGAGTCGCAGCCGGTAATGAGGACAGGTCGCTCATTGATCTGCAGGGGGCGCACAAGAGCCGGTGCTGAAGGCCACCCAAAGAGCCACTGGCGCCTCCTGCCTGCAGCTCATGGGGGTCAGCCGGGCCAGAGTCTTTCCTGCAGTTCCTCTCAGGGAGGCCTCCTCACCCCGAGGCTTCTGGCTCCCCCGCTGCCTTGGCTGGGCTCCCCGGGCCCTTCTCCCTGGGCCATCGCACGGACACCGGCCGCGGGCGCTTGGCGAACTGAAGGACGCCCCTGTGGTTGGGGGGTCCCAAGGCCTCAACGTGGCCCTCAAGGAGAGGCAGGCAAGGGAGGAACATCACAGGACCCCTCCGTCTTCCGGAGGGGGGCCCTGGGCCTGATCTTTGGCTGGGGCCCCAACACAGGAGCCCCGGACAGACGGAGGGGGCCTGCCATAGGCACGTGGCCTCCCCCGTGGGGCTGTCCTCTCCTCCGCCCCAGCGGCTGAGCCCACCCCTCTCACCTTGTCCACCTCTGTGGCGTAGCAGCGCTGGCTCCTCCAGGCAGAGGCCGCGGCCTGAACCTTGGGAAGCAAACTGCAAGAGAGAGGAGGACACAGTTGCCACCCGGGAGGCCTTTGGGAACCGAAGCCCAGAGCAGAAGAGACTGGCCGGGCCCGCTTGCTCTGGCTGAAAGGGACCCGCTCTCTGGGCTCTTCCTGACCCGACTCTCTCCCACCGTGGATGTCCGCTAAGGCAACAGGGCCATCACCTCCAGGACCTCCAAGTTCAAAAGGGGGCCGCCCACCCCCACCCCAGAGGATGCTCGGGCAAGAAGTACCGACCGGACATGCCAGGCTGCCAGGAGGCTGCAGCCCGTCCGCAGGCGGCTTCCCTCCATGCGACTGAAACACATCCGGCCCGCTGCCCCCACAATTCACCCCAGCCGTCGGGTTGCTGGTGCTGCGAGGGCCGAAGCCCCCCGGCCCTGCTCACCCCCGGCCTCAAGAAGCGCAGCCACGAGGGCCGCCATGTTGACTTCTGGGCTAACCCTCCACTTGCACACTGAGCCACACTGAACAGCCACGCTGAGGCCGGGCCTCTTGAGGTCACATGGCCACGTGGCTGTCCGACGGTCGGGATGCTGATGCTCAGAGGGCAGCTGCCCCAGGCAGCCCCTCCCCCCCAAAAGGCCAGGGGGCTCTTAAGCAGCAGCCATGAGAGCATTCAGCCCCTGCCCCACCCATGCTGGGCAGGACCCTCCCTCTCCACGCATGGATGTCCATGGAGATTCTCCATCCTGCAGGTCAGGGTTGTCCCAGAAGTGCTTTTTCCCCCAAGAGGCAACTGGACTTTCTGGGGGTTTTCTTCTGAGATGTTTCGCTTCTCACCCAAGAAGCTTCTTCAGCTCTGACTTGGATCTACCCAAACACTCCAGCCCCTCCCCAGGAGGGGCGAAGGTTTCACCTTTGCACCCATGGCCTTCCTGTCTGGGGAATTCAGCCGTGTTCCCCCCCCACCCCAGGGATGGGGGGGGCTCAGGTGAGCAGAGCCCCCTCTGGCGCTATCTGGAGGGACTTTGGAACGAAGAGATCCTTTCGGACTCCGGCCTGCAGCCCTGTCGGAGGCCAAGCTGCACAAGAGGTTCACAAGGAGGCCGGTTCTGCCTGCCTGGACCCCCAGCCACCCCCTCCCCGGTTGCCACAGCAGCAATTTCTCCCTTACAAGCCAGTCCTTCATGAAACCGGGTGAAGCATTGAAGGCCTCTGAGCGAAAAGGTAGCACTTGACGTACAAGCATTATCAGGACCAGAATTTTGGTTGCTAAGCAAGACAGTTGTTAAGTGAGTCGTGCCCGATTTTACGACATCCTTGTCATGGTTTTCAAGCAAATACTAAGTAAATATTATTAAGTGAATCATCCTGTCGCTATGCGAACCCAGCTTCCCTCACCGACTCTGCTCGTCAGAAGCCCCCGGGGAGTGGTGATCCCTTGACCCCGGGCGGGATGCAGCACCCATCACAAACACACACCGACCCATGAGGATTTTGATCCATGAGGACGTGGCACTAACTGTAACCACAAGGACCGGTCCGTTTGTTTCAGGGCCACCGAAGCCTCAAACGGCCACTCAACGGTTCGTGGTAAGCCAAGGACTTTGGAGAACACAGAAGTGGGCCGGCTCTCTGTACTTACCGCAGGCCGGTGGCAGCGCCATCCTTGCAGTGCGGAGTGTTCAGGGCCAGCCGGGCAAGAGGCTGGGCGATGCGGGTGGCGGCCAAGAGGATTGCCATGAAGGGTGTCTCTGCTGCTGCTGCTGCTGCTGCCGCCGCCTCCGGACTCTGCCAAGGGGAGGGGGGGGGCGCTCTGCGTTATCTGCCCCAGCCTTTATGGCCTTGCTGAGGGCGGGTCCAGGGAGGCTCCCCCCACCAAGTCCCTGCCCACACATCAGCCACACTTACCTCAATTTGGATCTCTGGCTGCCTTGGTGACCTCGGCAGGCCTCCCCAAGAGATGGTGGTGTCTGAATTCAGGAAAGGGATCAAGCAAGCTGGTGAGGCTTCACCCTTCATGGGCCGGGGGTGGGGGGGTGAGCCCAGCCAATCGGGCGTTAGGGCCTGCTCGGGCTTGGCACAGTCTGCCTCCATGGTCATTTAAAGGAGGGTCACCAGCCGCCCACCTGGGGCTGGAGCCCATTGTCAGCCTGCCCTAAAAGCCTGTGGCCAGCCAGAGCTTCCTCCCAGGGAGGGGCGAAGGGGAGGCCTCTCCGGGAACCACCGCATCCTGGGGCCCGGAGGTCACCCCGTCCTGAGGGGGGGGGAGGAAGAGGTTGGACCAGCTGGGAGGCCCTAGCGCTTTTCACACCAGCGCTCCCCCCCACCCTTTTCCGGGGTGGGGAGGAAGAGAGGAGCCGCCAGGGAAAAGGGCTCTCCCGGCCAGGGAAGCCTCGGGGCTTCTTCTTCCCGGACCCCTTCGGAAGAATTCGGGAGGAGGCCGGGACTGCGGGCGGGTTGGGGCGGGAGGGCGGCAGAGGCTCTGATCCCGCGGAGGGCAGGTACACCGAGAAGCCCGGAGGCACCCGGGGACTTCTGGGCCCCGACGGAGCCCGGAGGCGGCTCTCCCGGCCAAGCCAAGCGGAGGCCCCCAGCCCCACTCAGCCTCCTCCGCCCCGCAGAGCCAGAAGCGGACGGAGCGCGGCCCCGCAGCCCACCTGCCCAGGGACCCCGCGCCCTCCTCCGCCTCCTCGACGCCCCCGCGCGCCCGCCGAGCCGAGCCGAGCCCAGGCAGCCGCCTCCTCCTGGCCCCGCGGGCCCACTCCTCCCGGCGGAGACAGCGGCCGGGGGCGGGGCGGGGGAAGAGGGCGCCGCTCGAGGCCGCTTACCGCGCGCTCCTCCCGCCCCTCCGACTGACCGTCCCGCGTCCCCTCCGCGCCGGCCGAGGAAGTGACGTCACCATCGTCCCGGCGACGCCCCCGCCCCGCCCCTCGCGCGCCATGTGGACGCTCCCCGCCGGCCTCCTCTTCCTGCTCCTCCTGCTCCTCCTGCTCCGCCGCCGCCGCCTCCTCCGCACCTGCCGGTGAGTCCCGGGGGAGGGGCTCCCCGGCCTGCTTTGGAGTCCCCGCCTCCCCGCGAGGAGGAACGGCCCGAGGGAGGGGAGGGGAGGGGAGGGGGCGGCGCTGGGTCCCCCGGAATCAAAGGCGCCCTGGGGCCGCCGAGCGAGAGGGAGCCCCGACGCCTCGCCCGAGAATTGCTGCTGGAGAGGATCGGAGAAACCATCATGCGCGGCAGAGGCGTCCCCTTCTTTTCTGGCAGAGGGGCTCGGGGCGCCTCAAGCCTGCCCCCCCCCCCCGATGGTGCTGTACGCCCGGGGGGGGGGGGGGGGGCTGCGGTCTGCTGCCTGCCGGCCATGATAAGGCAGCTTGGCCGGGGGGAGGGGTGCCTGTGGAGAGCGCCTTTCGGCAACTGACCAGCGGAACGGCTTGCATCGCTGGAGATTTACAAGAAGAGACCGGACAGCCGCTTCCTGTCTGAGCAGGGATTGGACTAGAAGACCTCCGAGGTCCCTTCCCACCCGTTAATCTGTTATTCTGAATGGGATGGACTTCAGGTAGGGTTGTAGGATTTAAGAGGATTAGCAGTGACCAAAGTCACTCAATATATCAACAGAAATCACAATGCAGCTGTAAAAATCACTGGTGTCTTCCTCCTCCCTGCTCAGGTGGGTCTCCATTCTCACCTGAGTCCCCAGGGTGTGGTTCTTCTGTTCCGGGTGGGGGGCTCATTATACAAGAGGGGATCCCTGTGGGCTTTGTCAGGGGAGGAAGAGGAGGATGCATGGCCTGCAGGGCCCCCCCTCCCCCTCTGGTTGGGCGGATTCTCTTTGTAGCCAGTGGGCGGTTGAAGGTCTCCAGAGCCTGGGAGGAGCCGTTTGGCACTCAGGGCAGCTTGGGAAGCACGGGTGTCATTTGACAGTTACGGTTGGCGAGTTCTCGCCACGCTCTGGGTCTCTGCCACGTTCTCCCCACCCAGACTCCAATGGTTTCCAGGAGCGGGGCCAAAGTCCTTGTGGAGCCTAGTCAGGCCAAGGTCACGTCCCTCCCTGCCCAAGGAGCTCCTGTCCTGGGCAGGGCCTGGGTCAGCTGAGGCAGCTTTTCATCCTAGGGAGGGGATGACCAAGAGCCAGGTGGACACCCAGCCGTGCCCCTTCCTCTGCCAAGCTGGCCTGTTTGCCAAGGGCAGGAGAGGACAGGGAGCGAGGACTCTCCTCCCCAAGGACCCTTCTGGGGTCCTAAGAAGGGGAGACACCCCCCCTGGCCTGGCTGGATCTGGAGGACGGACACTGGGAGCCGGGGGTGAGGGGGCTGTCCCAGAGGACTTTCCCCGCTGACTCACTCTTTCCCTCTCCGGCCTCCCTTGCTCTTGGCACTCCCTCTGCCTGACCTTGAGGTGCCACGTGCCCGCTGAGCTCTCGCAGAACCTGCTTTTCAGCCTGGATGCCAGTTGAGGCCGGACCCGCCTCCCCATGTCTGCTGGAAGAGCAAGCTGGCCAGGGTGGGAGCGTCGGTGCAGACGCCTCGCGGAGGGGACAGGTCCCTGCCGTGCCCTCGGGTCACCTCCATGCCTAGCCCCACCCCCTTTCTAAGGAATCCTGTGGGGAACAGGCTGTCTGGACCCCTTTCAGTCGGGCTGCAGGCCCGGATACGGGACCGAGATGGCGCTGGTCTCCTTCCCGGATGATCTCTGGCCTGAGCTTCCGCCGGAACTTCTTCCCCTGGCCCTCGGATGCTTCATTGCTGGGCAGCCCTGGGCGCCTCTGAGGCTGCTCCCTCCTCTTGCCCTCCTCCTGCAGGCCGAGGGGAAGGCGGTGCTGATCACAGGCTGCGACAAGGGCTTCGGCCATGCCTTGGCCAGTCATCTCCATGCAAAAGGCTTCACCGTCTTTGCGGGCTGTTTGCTCCTGGTGAGGAACCGGTCCCTTCCCTGAGCTGGCATCGCCCGCGGGAGGCTTTCGGGTTTCCTCTGGGAGCCGGAGAGGGAGAGGGAGGCCGGCAAGTCCCATCAGCCCCAACAGGGCCATGCTTGCCCTCGGGAGCCCCTCCCCACCTTAATGGCTTCTCTCCCTGTCTGGCGGGCAGGACCAAGGAGGAGATGGTGCCCAAGAACTGTGCCGCCTGGGCTCTGGGCGGATGCACGTCCTCCAGCTGGATGTGTGCTGCGAACAGCAGGTGGCCCGAGCCCTCCGATACGTGGAGGCGCAGCTGGAGGACCCTGCCCAAGGTAATCACCCAGGCCCTTCCTCCCATCTCCCCAAGGGGCGGCTGCTCCCGGCAGACGAGGGCATCTTACCATGCTCCCCCGCGGGCAGCGGCAGGGGCCGAACTGGGCTCCATGCATGGGTCACTTGCGTTTCCCTAGGCCCGTTTGGCTGCGCCCAGCTCTTTGGCCACTGGTGCCACCGAAGGTGAGTCTCTCGCCTTTCTGGACAGGTCGGTTCCTGTGGCTGGAGAGATGGGCTTCCTCGGGAAGGGGAGGAGGCTGCCTGCGCTGCACTCGCGATCCCTCAGAAAGAGTCTCCTCTCTTGCGGGGCAGGTCTGTGGGGCTTGGTGAACAACGCTGGAATTGCCTCCTTTGGAGACGTGGAATTCACCAGCATGGAGAAGTACCAGAGAGTGGCGGACGTCAACTTATGGGGGACCCTGCGGGTGACAAAGGCTTTTCTGCCCCTGATCCGCAGGGCCAGAGGTAGGGAAGAGGGTCCAGAGGGGTTGGGGGCCACCGGCCTGTGGGCAAAGCATCTTGCCCAGGAGTGGGCACAGTGGACGGGCAGCAGAGTTCCCCCTGCACCAGCCGGGTGTCCAGCAAGGCTCACCCAATGTCCTGGCTGGCTCTGTTCTCATGCGCATTCAGACTGCCAACGCAGAGGGGTCAGCAGTTACGCAGAGCACGTGTGCAAGAGTTTGGCTCTCCTGCGTAACACTGGCATACTAGCAATGCCTTGTGCAAGAAGTGGGGAGGGAGGCGGCCAGAGGAAAGACCTGCAGGCACGGAGAGAGGAGGAAGCGGGAGGGGAAAGCAGGAGGCCCGCCAGTCCACCAGATCCAAAAAGTGAGTGAGACACTGAGCAAGCAGCCTCCTCTGGAAGCGGCATGACTGTGTCCCAGTGGGAAAGGAGGTCTTCAGAGAGCAACACTGGTGGAGCCTCTGGAGAGTTGTGACCAAGGCCAGACCCTGAGCTGGGTGGCCTGAGTGGTTCCCTGCTCCCCTCCCTCCCTCCTGCTCTCTCCCACTGATGTCTCTCTCTCTCTCACACACACACACATATCCCCAGAGCAGTTCTGGTCTCTGCTCTCCTGCAGGGCGGATTGTCAACATGAGCAGCATGCTGGGCCGGATGGCCAGGCCGATGCGCTCCTCCTACTGCATCTCCAAGTTTGGACTGGAGGCCTTCAGCAACTGCCTGCGGCAGGAGATGTACCGCTGGGGCGTCTCGGTGGTGGCCATTGAGCCGAGCAACTTCATCGCAGCCACAGGGATCCTGACCCCCGAAGGCATCGAGGCCGAGGCCGAGCGCATGTGGCGTGGGGCCAGCGAGGCCATCCGGGCAGATTACGGAGAGGCCGACTTCCAGGAGAAGCTCTCTCGAATGAAGGGCTTTGCGCACAGCGGCCTGCGGGACGTCTCCCCAGTCCTGGACGCCCTGACGGAAGCCCTTGCTGCGCGTCACCCCTGCAGCCGCTACATGCCCATGGAGGCCTCCTGGTGGCTCCGCCTGCAGGCCGCAACCCACCTGCCCACTGCCCTGGCCGACTGGCTTTTTGTCAGCTAGGCAGCCCCGGGTCAAGCGGAGAAGCCGTCGGCAGAATCACGTCCAGGTGAATTAAAAGCAATCCTGGTAGCCGAGTTAGCCAGGTGAAGGGGAAAAAATCCTAAATCCATTGAGACAATCTCTCTTAATCAGTGTGGCTGAAAGGGTCGTAAGACAGAGGCAGGTACTGAGAGGCCAGGGGAGGGGAAGGGGGGAGACACACACTTTAACAGAATAGTAGAGTTGGCAGGGACCTTCTAGAAGATGTTGCAAACCCTCATTTCCCTGGTTCACCCTTGAACCCCGAACACCATCCGGCCTTGCTTGAAGAAGGGAGTCCCCATGGCTGGAAACATCGTGGGGGGAAGCTGTGGTGGGACCAGGTCGCCTGCAGACAGTGCGCCTTGCGTAGGTGGTCCAAGCTGTATATGTAATTTCAACTGATTTTAATTAAACTCAATTTTTAGATTCAATTACACTTGGCTTAATGTTTGCCCTTCCCCCCTCCTTGCTGGACCCTCAGCGCAGCACCTATTTCAACGGTTTTCTTGGATCGGGGAGCACTCTGCCCATGCTGTGATGCCAACCGTGCCCTTTTAAAGTTCCCTTACGTTGGAGAGATACGTCACTGGTCAGAAATTCTCTCTTGTAGGTGGAGCAGTTGTGTTCTCCACACTCTCGATTGCATCCTTCAAAGCGTTGAATGTAACACAGTCTCTTAGTTCACACAGAACGATGAACCACGAACTGGCCAGGATTGGCACTACCTGAGCCTGGTGTTCTGACCTGGCCAGGCCTGCTGGGCAAAGACGAGCTCCAGGAAAGGCCCAAACCTGCTCTAGGGTGAAACTTGGCTTCCTTTTTCCACCAGGGGGCGCTCTTGGGAGCCCTTTTCAGGCAGCCAACCGCCCAGGGCAGGTGGCACCAGAGCCAGCAGGGCCACTGGGGAGCCCAGACTCCTCTTGCGCCTCGCTGGGGGCTCAGCTTCAACAGGGGTGTCTTTGCTCTCTTGGCACCCGAGGGGGGGGTCATAACCTGACCTAGCTGGGGGCTCTGTTGGCATAATGCGACCAGCTGAGTTACTCCGGCAGCCCCCGCGGAGTCAGCGGAGGGTTACTTCCGTAGGGTGAATCCAGCTGTACGAATGGCGCCTCATGGCCCAGTCTTGCTCCCTGGTTGGCATCGTCCTGCGGGAAGGCAAGCATAACTCTTCTCACATCCTTCCTCATCCTCCTCTGAGTTGGCCCAAACTGGGCCTCCCCTCACCAGCTCGGGATGGGGGAAGGGGGGGCAGAGGAAGCCCCTCCCTTCCATAGCGGCCACCCTGGGGTCTGCACCTCCCCAGGGTGCTGCTGGCTGTGCTGTTGCTAGGAGACCCCAGCCAGCTTACTGCCAAGGAAAGGCCATAAACCCCCAAGGCCAAAGTGTTTCCCTCAGGCAGCGGCAGCAATGGCACCCCCCCATCTTCCCTGGGGAGGGAGAGGGTCCCTGCTGGTCCTGCTCAGGCCCTAAAAGACCTTCAGGGCCTCCCGCCACGTTGCCTGAGGGGACCCAGGGCTGTCCCCTGACGCCATCTCCAAAGGGTCTGGTCAAGGCTGGACCCCCATGACTTTCCGGACACCCCCCCGCAGTGTCCTTGGTGGAAGTTTTGGGCCTAGCCTTCCCCGCTGCCCCGCCGCTGCCTTCCCACAGCTGGGAGGGAGGAGCTGGCCAAAGACCCTTGCTGGCCGCCTCTCTGGGGTGGGGACAGCATTTCAGACCCACTTCCTTTATGGGGGTGGGAATATTTCATGGGGGGGGGGCTTCTCACTGCCCCCCCCCATCTTGATCTCTGCAGCTGCCATTTTGCCCGAAGACTTTGCTGGGGGCTCAGGGCACTTCCCAGCCCATTTCATTTTGCACCCAGGTTACAGCGCCCTCCTCAGGCCTTGATCTACCCTGGCAAAGCCTTTGCTGCCACGTACCCCTCCCTCCTCTGCCAGGCAGGGCGTATTCTGTATTCTGTACAGTGGTAGATTTTGTCTTCTGTATAGATGCAGGTAGATAAACTCAACAGAACCTTCGTACAAAGTCTTTATTATTGGTTCATTGGGTATCCTCATAACTCACATTTGTGACAAAGTTTTTTAATGAACAATCCTCTGCATATCTGTCTTGTAGGTAAAAAGATGGTTATCTCCGTATCCCTTTTTTCCCATCTTGTAGCGGTAGAAGTAGAGCAGTTACCACGAGTCCATGAGTTCAGCCAAGAGTGAGGAAACCTCCCCCAACCCATCGAGGGTCAATTTAGTGACCAATGAGAATTACAGATGTGGTCTCGTGACATGGACTACATTTCCCAGGATGCCTTAACTACATTTACCATGATGCATTCCCTTAAGGGGACAGCTCCCAATTGCTAACTAACTATCCAATTCCCATACACTGGCTGGACAGCACAGGGCGGGTGAAGGGCAGGTGGGTCCCTGGCTTTGCTGCTCACCCTCCTCCCAAGAGTCACCCCCCTCCTCGAGGTGGTAGGTACATCCATCTGTCCATAAGTCCAGCTCACTTTGGTTTTATTCCTTTCTGCCTAAAGGAGATGGCCCACACTCCCGGCTCTCCCTGAGGTCTGCCCCTTCTCTGTGTTCCCAGCACCCATCAGCCTGCTCCGCTCTGGCCTCTACACCAGTTTGGGGGAGGGATGGCAGGAGCAGTGCCAGAAAGGCCAAGTTATTTTACGGAGGCCAGGAAAAGGCAGCCGATGGATGAGGAATGCTCTGCAAAGAGGGGAGGGAGGGAGAGAGGGAGGGAGGGAGGGGGAGAGACTGCTGGAGGCTCCCAGGGAGGAGATTCAGGCTGCCTGGATGTCAGCCCAGCAGGGTGGACATTGGTTTAAGATTACTGGCCTGCAGTTGCTCTACCAGGGGCTTCTGCAAAGAAATGGGACCCATCTGGAGCGTTTAGTAGCCGAGGTGACTGCCCTGGGATCCAAGAAGACCCATCTTCCTCCTGTAATGCACCAACAACAGTTCGAGTACAGTGAGGCCCTGCTGGCTCTTCCTGGCAGCCGAGTTGGGTCAATCAGTGGAGAAATGGAGGGTGCCCACGCCTGCCAGGCCAAGAGGGTTGAAGCTGCTGAGTTGAAGCTTCTGCTTGCCGAAAATGGAAGGAAGTACATAGAAGGCAGGATACAACTATAACTTGGGATGAGCCGGCCCTGCCGTCTTTCCTCTGGCCGTGGGTCAGGCTGGCCCCAGCCCGCCAACCTCTCTCCGCTCCAATGGGGGGGGCATGAGGCAGGTGCCTGGCAGGGCACCAAATGGCAAAGGGCAACCTGAGAGCCTGGAGGACGCCCTTCTGCGCCCTGCTTTTTCCATTCAGGAGGGCGGGCGGCTCCCGTGGCCTGGCCTGACACCCACCGCCACTTGGGGATCGCAGGTGGGGTTTGGGGCGGGGGAACCAGATTCCCCATTCCTCACGGCTCTGGCGATCTCGTCACCCCAGGCCTGGTGCTCTTGCCAGGCTTCCCCGCAGCTGTGCTGGGCAGGGGCCAAACGGGGGCCGAGCTGTCCTTGCTTGGAGGACCACCTCCCAAAGAAGAAGGCAAACTCAACATAGTGGTTGTGCCTTTTTCCTCGACTAGACACTCGCACCCTCCTGCCCCCTTGGGGGTTGCTGCTCCGCTCTGAAATGCGGATCCCGGATGCCGTTTTTGTGAAAAAGGCAAATTTTTGAGCCGAGGATCATTCGGAAGGAACCTGACGATCAAACTGCAGGTCGCTTGTCTCTCTGGTCTCCTTCCCAGTGGGGGAGATTGAGCAGAGCCCCAGGCAGAAAAGGCTGCAGTGGGGGAGGGTTTTAAAGGCCTCCGTAAGAGGCAAGAGCTTCTGGGTGCTCTGGAGAGGTGGGGAGGGGAGCCCCGACCTTGGTTCAGGATGCCTTCCCACCACTGCCTGGCCTCCTCCTGGGAGCCCCCGCTCCCCCCTACCTCGCCTCCTTTCTCCTTCGGGACCCCCAGTAACAGCTTCTCAGCACAGGGGAGCACAGCCCACGTTTCCCTTTCCATGAAAGGCCTCGTCCGGCCAGGGAGGTTCTGGGCCCAGTTCCGCATGACGTCACAGAACTCCATCCCACAGGGCCCAGTGATGTCACACTGCGGAAGGTAGCCTGCTCCACAGGCAGGTTGGAGCCCACGAGGGCTGCTGCTTTTCCTCCTGAGCGAGTTCAGGCCGCGTTGCTGTGAGGACCTCAGAGAAGGGGCCTGGGATCTGTTTATGGGTGAAGCACCCCCATAAGGAGAAGAGAACCACTGTGGGCAGACCCTCCCCATAAGGTGTCTTTCCATTGTCCGGTCTGAGGAGTCCCCTTCCTGATCTGCTCTGCCTTGAAGGGCGGACAGTCGGCGGCCTCACAGAGGTTGCTGCCGCTGCTGCCGTGGGGGAGAGGGGGGGGTCAGCTGCCCCCTTCAGGGCTGCAGAGGGTAACCCGGGAAGGGGGCAGTTGGAGGGGGAAACTCTGCAGAGAGGCCCACTGGCCTGGGGCTTCTTCCTCCCCGGCAGCAACCTACCTGGGCTTCTTGCAGCAGAGCAGGGAGGATGATGCGGCTGATGCAGAGCAGAGCAACCTTGGACAGGTGGAGGCAGCTGTGGAGCAAGTCGATGGCCAAGTCCAGGCTCAGGTACTACAGCTCGGCCGCCATGGAGCAGCCCAATCCCTGATCACCAGGTGCCTTTAGCACACCTCTTGGTCAGGAAGATGCTACAGGACTGCTGACCCTCTGCCCCACAGGACGACAGGGCTCTCCTCTGGCTGGGGCTTTGTTTGGTAGGGGCAGAGCGGGATGTGAGCCAGCAAAGGAGACCAGGAGGCAGCCCCGTGGCCTGGAGACCTTCGATGGGCCAACTTTTGTGTTCAGGCGTGCAGCCAGAGCGGATTGGGAGCATGTGCCCCTGCCCTTAAGAAAGACCCCCTAGGCCCTGCCAACAAAGGAATGGGAGCGCTGCCAGGGAAAAGGACCACACTGCAAGGCTGGCCAGGCTTGGCAGGAGGGGTCGTGGGAAGGCCATGGCTGGTGGAATAGCCCCCTTCATCAGCCCTGGAGGGGAGGCAGAGTCCGGCCTACAGAAGCAGCCATGGCTCAGTAATTTCTGCCCTGAAATTTGTTCCAAGGGCACACCCTGCAAAACAAATGGGAGCCCGGGTACACACAACATCTGGGCCTGGCTTATCGGGGCTTCATGTGAATAAAACCAAGGAAGATGGGAGCCAAAGTGAATCTCCACAAAGATGCCCCTAGGGGACCATGGAGGAAGAAAGGGCCCAGTGGAGAGCCCCCGCTTTGGGGCCCTTTGGGGGTGATCCGGGTCTCTGGGGGAACCACTCTCCAGGCACTGCTGGGCTCCCTGGGCTCCATAGGTGGCCTTGTGCCAACCCTGCCAGATCGACACCCTAAGCTCTGAGAAATTCAAGGGGGTGGCAGAGGCCCATCCCCACCTTCCGTGACTGATGGCGCCACCTTTCACAGGGCGCTGTCTCCTTCTTATTTTGTGACTGACCAGAAAGTAAGGTACTCTAGAAACATCAAGACGGTAAGGAAGACCTGCCAACAGTATCTCCTCTAGAAGTGGCTTTGCCCACCTGGACACGGAAGCCCCATCTGAAGGGAGACCGGGGCAACCAGCCTCTGGCGCCCTCTCAGGTGGGGGGGCTGGGAAGGCTTCAGGGCCCTGGTAGAGGCAGAGCCGCATGGGAAGACTCGGTCTGCACCTGCCAGCTTCCTTCCCAGCACGGAAGCAGCTGCCCAGTGAGCCCAACCGAGGGGAGGATTCAGGCAGCCCCCAGGGGGCCGAATGGTCCAGGGCGGCAGCTACCAGAGGGGGAGGGGGGCGTGCTCTGTGCTCCCCATTAGGTCAGGCTCCTGAACTTCAATGCGTGGGTGGCAGGGAGCGCAGGGTCAGCCGCCTGCAGGCCGGGCCAAACAGGAGCGTTTGCCCCTAGGAATCAACGTCGTTTGTGGAAAACCTATTCAACGGACAGCTGGAGCCTAAAAGCCTCCTTCCTTTCCCCGCAGGTAGGTAGGGTCAGGGTACAGAGGAGGGTCCGAAGGCTGTTGCCAGGCAGGACCGCTGACCAGCCCCTGGGTGCTCGGGGTTGGCAGTGAACCTCCTGTCCTGGCAGCCTCTCCATTGCCCTCAGCTCTTTCGCCGGAGCAGGCCCAGCTCTTGCAAGCCATGGTGGATCCCTGCACCCGCTTCTTTGAGGTAAGGCCAACGGAGGTTCCTCTCCTCCGGAGGGGCCCCCGCCCCCCAAGAGAGAAAGTCCTGGTAGGAGGGTTGTGCTGGCTCCATTTCTGTATCTGAACACTGGCAGGAAGTCAATGACGCGGCTGCCAACGAAGAGCTGGGCAGCATCGAAGAGGAGACCGTGGAGGGCCTGAAGGCGATGGGCTGCTTTGGGCTGCAGGTGCCGGAGGAGCTGGGGGGCATTGGTCTGACCAACACCCAGGTAAGGCTCTCGGGAGGCTCCTGGAGGGAAGCAGGGGGTCCTCCTTGTCCCTCCCCGCCCCCCAGACACGGGGCCAGAGCCACCGCAGAGGGTTGGGGGCATCGTCCGCCTCCCATGCCAGAGTGGCAAAGGTGGTTCTGCTGCCCCAGAGGGAGGGTCCCTCATCATGGCTCCTGGGTTCCTGGGCCAGCGGCCGAGGGTGGAAAGGCTGGTGGGGGCCCTCCCCCTATGGCTGCTGGGTGTGTGTGTGTGTGTGTGGGACCAAGAGAAAAACTTCTGGGCAGCTCAGGGCTGTTCTAGGGGCGGAGGGGGCAGTGGGGCCTCCTTGGCACTCTCTGGGCTCGGCCGCTTCCTTGCGCTGGGAGGGAGCCAGCTTGGCTCTCTGCTCACAGTCAAGAATACAGGTGGGCCTTGACTTAAGACCACAATTCAGCTCAATCGTTGCTAAGCAAGATGGTGGTTAAGGATGACCTTTCTTGCCACGAATTTTAAGTGAATAGCTGCAGTGGTAAGTAAATGTCATTAAGTGGATCTGGCTTCCCAGTTGACCTTGCTTGTGAGGAGGCAAAAAAAAGGGGGGGGTCACCGCGACCATCATAAATACAGGCCAAGCCTCTGGATCCTGATCCCGTGACCCCATGGGGATGCTGCCACAGTTGTAAGAGCGAAGAGTGGTCGTAAGTCAGTGTTTTTCAGTGCTGCTGTAACTCTGAACGGTCACTAAGAAGAACGGCCATCAGTCGAGGCCTACCTGAGGGCTTGTCAGGTCAGCCTGGGCAGTTCCCACCTAGGCTGAGGCACCTCTCACGGCCTGTCCATCCGCCTGGAGCTCCATCCGCGGGGCCTGTGGCAGGGGGTTCAGCCGGGGGTGGGGGCCCTGACTGCCTCTGTGGAAGGGGCTTTTTTCCAGGCGGTTCAAGGAACGCCCCCCAGGAGGAAACAGCCGCACCCCACCCACCCGGGCAGAGAGCAAAGGCCTCTCCCTGTTTCAGCACCCAAGGCCTTCCTTAGTCAGAGGCAGCCAAGCTCAGAGAGCCCGCAAGGTCACTGGTGGAGGGAGGGGAAGGGAGGGTGGGGGGGCCCTGATGTGGCCACCTGCAGCCTCCTCCTGATGGCGGCGCCTTTCCTCCTCTAGTACGCTCGCATGGTGGAAGTGGTTGGGATGCATGATCTCGGCGTGGCCATCGCCCTTGGTGCCCACCAGTCCATTGGCTTCAAGGGCATCCTCCTCTTTGGAAACAAGAGCCAAAAGGAAAAATACCTCCCCAGGCTAGCATCTGGTAGGCCGAGTGCCGCCCTCGAACCCAGTGGCTGAGCGAGGGGCTCCCCTAGCAAAGGGGCCAGGCGGAGGGACAGCTGGGCCTGGCATGAGCTGAGCAGGGAGGGGCAGGAGTGGCCCCAGATCTCAACACACGAGATGCCTGTACGTGCCTGGAACATCTTCCGGGTCTGGGCTCTTGTTCCCCTGGATGGACGCGAGAACTAGCCTCCTGAAGGCTGGAGAGGTCCAGGTGGAAGGAGGGTGGGGAGGGCTGCTTTTGGGGTGTAGGAAGTGACGGCCCCTGGCAAGGCTGCCGCTGTCTCCAAGGAAGTCTGGGCTCCCCTCTCTCATCCCAGGTGAGGCCTATGCAGCCTTTTGCCTGACCGAACCCTCCAGCGGCTCAGACGCAGCCTCCATCCAGACAGTGGCTGAGCTCAGCCCCTGCGGGGGCTTCTACACGCTCAACGGGAGCAAGATCTGGATCAGGTGAGAAGTTGGGCAGGGGCCTCCATGGCACGGGTGGTTCCCAAGCTGTAGTGCTGGGCTCCACGGCTGGTGGCCGGCCACTAGCCTGGTCCACCTCACTTCCCTTCCAGCAATGGGGGCACGGCCGAGGTGTTCACGGTGTTCGCAAAGACTCGCATCAAGAACATCACCACAGGGGAAGAAACAGACAAGATGTCGGCCTTCATCGTGGAGCGAGCCTTTGGGGGGGTGAGCAGGTGAATCAAGGGGGCCTTGTGAGAGCGAGGGCCGTCAATGCCACCAGCGGCCATCCTTCCCCTCCCTCATCCCTTCTGAAGCTCATCACCGTCCCCTCCGGCGTGGGAGGGGGCTCCAACTGAAGGAGAGGGAGGGCCGCCCAGCGGATCCGGCTCTGACGGGCAGCTGCGATCTGCCCTGTTCCCTCTGTGCCCATGCCCTGCAGTGGCCCTCCGGAGCAGAAGATGGGCATCCAGTGCTCCAACACGGCCGAGGTGCACTTTGAGGACGTGAAGGTGCCCGCAGAGAACCTGCTGGGGGGGCTCGGCAAAGGCTTCCAGGTGGCCATGCACATCCTGAACAACGGCCGCTTCGGCATGGCTGCGGCAATGGCTGGCACCATGCGCGGAGTCCTCCTCAAGGCGGTATGCGGGCATGGAGGCCGTGGTGCCTGCGGTGGGGGGCCCTCCCCTGGGCCGAGGGGGCTCCATCCCTACTCCTTACTCTGGGTCTGCACAGGTGGATCACGCGGCAGACCGGCAGCAGTTTGGCAAATCCATCGGCCGCTTTGGGGCCATTCAGGAGAAACTGGCACACATGGCCATGTTGCTCTACGTGACCGAAGTGAGTGCGGCTGGCCAGCCTCCTCTAGAGAGCTCCCCATCAATCCTGAGCTCCATCCCCATGCTCCTCGGTCGATATAAAGCCGCCTGCAAGGTGGGCTTCAGGTGGCCGTCACAGGCATCCCCAGGGGTGGCGCATCCCCCTCAGAGGGCAGGGCCCAGGTGTGAAGCTACCCAGCCCTGCCCTGCCCCTTGCAGGCCATGGCCTACATGCTGAGTGCTAACATGGACATGAAGTTGCCCGACTACAAGCTGGAGGCGGCCATCAGCAAGATCTTTGCCTCCGTAAGTGGGTCCGGTGGGGGCAGCCCTACTTTCCGGGGGGGGTTGAGTAGTGCCTGTGCAGACCTTGCCCTGGTCCCAGCGGGTGGAGGGAAGTGGGGCAAGGCGGCTGGCCATTGGCACCCCGCTGCCTAAGTGGAGCACCCTCTGGGCCAAGAGGCCCCAGCTGGCTCCGGCCAGATCTCCGTGGCTGGTCTGCCGGACTTCAGCTGCAGCCGCAGAGCCTCTTGCAGCCATGGTTGGGGACCCTGCGGGGGAGCCTTGGGGGGGCAGTCAGCCTTGCTGTTGGTGTCCCCAGGAGGCAGCCTGGACTGTGGCCGACGAAGGCATCCAGATCCTGGGTGGGATGGGGTACATGAAGGTAAGTCCCCTCTGGGCTGGGTGGGGTCTCCTGGGTCAGGACACGACTGGCTCCGCCCAGGCCGGCTTGGGGCCCAGCAGGACCCCCTGCAGGCTGCTGCTTTCCCTGGGCAGGAGAGCGGCCTGGAGAAAGTCCTGCGCGACCTGAGGATCTTCCGCATTTTCGAGGGCACCAACGAGATTCTCCGCTTGTTCGTGGCTCTGTCGGGCATGGAGGCAAGTCAGGCCATCTTTGGAGGCCAGCGTGGTCCTCGTGGGCAGCCCACCCAGGACAAGCAGCGCCCTCCATGAGAAGCGCTTCTGTGTGGCTCTGGAGGGGGGAGGGGCTGTAACGGAGAGAGAGCCCCTTCAGAGCCATCCTGTCTCTTTGCCCTCCCCAAGGCTGAGCTAGCAAAAGCCTTTCTGCTCCTTTGCTGTTTGCACAGCCAACTACTCCCCCATCAGAGGCCCTCGAGCAGCAGCCTCCCCTTTACCAGCCCTGGCAGAGAGGCCCCCTCCCCCGTTGCCTGGGTGCCTGGGAAAGCACGCTCTCGTCCCTGCCCGCTTGCTGGGCTACGGCATCCATCTCCTTGGAACACGGCCACCCCATGCCCTGAAGTGTGTGTGCATGTGGGGTGGGGGGTGGGGAGATTGGGGAAACTGCCCCAGGACAGAACCTGCTGTCTGCTCTCAGTATGCCGGGCGCACCCTGAGCGGCCTGCGCAAGGACCTCTCCGACCCCCTGCTGCACCTGGGATCCATCTACAAGGAAGTGGTGATGCGAGCGAAACGGTGAGGCTGCCCCCCACCCTCTGGAGGAAAGTGGGGTCTGAGGAGGCGCCTCCATTCCCCAACAGCCACCCTCAAGATCCTCCCCTTCCCCCCAGGACTTCCAAGGCCTGCTGCTGACCCCCTCCCCGCTGGTGCCACGCCCCTATTCAGCAGGTGCCCCACTGTCTTCCTCTCCTGCAGCAAAGTCGGGGTCCCCACTGGGCAGACGCTGCAGGGCCTCGTCCACCCGGAACTGGAAGACTGTGCTGCTCTGGTGAGAGACCCGGCCGAGGCCCAACAGGGCGGGCAGCTTCCTCGGGGCATACTTGCCCGTTGGCAGCCAAGTAGACTTCCCTGCTCCAGGCGCCCAAGAAGCCTTCTGGCCAGAGGCTGAGGGGCCTCGTCCAGGGATACCCCGGGCCCTTCTGGACGGAGTCTCCTCCAACCCTGTTCCCAGTGGACCCCCTTCCCAAGAACCCCAGTTAGAAGAGAAGCTGTCCTCCTCCTGGGGTGGCTCCTGGCTGTCCCCAGGAAAGCAGCCAAGATGGCCTTCCTACGCCCCTCCTCTTCCCCTGGGGGAAGCCGGCGATGCCCGTCCCCTCCCCACAGCCGCCCCCCTGGGCCTGAGGCTCAGCAGCTGACGCAAGAAGTAGAGCTGAGCAAGAAAGGGGGGAGGGGTCCCTCCCTTTATGATCCATGGGGCCACATTCAGCTGAAGTCCCCCCATCCCCCCCCCATTTGTCTCCTCCCCCGCAAGGTCACCAGAGCTGTGGAGCTGTTTGGAGAGACCATCGAGAGCCTGCTCTTGAAGTATGGCGCAGCAGTGACGGGTACAGGCTCTGAGGCGAGCGGTCTGCCAGGCATCCTGGGTACCCATTGTGGCACCCACTCCTTTATGGCACCCAGGGGCCTCTAAGGGAGCTCAGGGCCAGAGCTGCAGGGAGACCTGGGCCAGCCCGATTCTCTCGGGGGACATGGAATTGCCCCAGCCGAGCCAAAGAGACAGGTGTTTCCACAGTGGAAATGGGGGACGGACGTTCTGCGGGACCCGCAGCAGCCCCAAGAGTTGCTGCAGAGGAAGCTGTAGGAGGTGGTGGGTGAGGGCTACCCGGGAGCCTGACCTGCCCTTCCCGGATTCTCCCCAGACAAGCAGTTCCACCTGAGGCGCGTGGCAGACGCTGCCATAGACACCTATGCCATGGCCGTGGCTTTATCCAGGTAGGAGGAAGGAGGTGGGGTGGGATGGGAAGCAGGTGTCTGCAAAGCCAGCCTTACCCGTGCCCCCTTCCAGGGCCAGCCGCGCCCTCTCCCTGGGCCAGCCCACTGCTCAGCATGAGAAGCTTTTGTGCCAGGCTTGGTGCCAGCAGGTAAGACAGACAGGTGCAGCTCCCGGGCTCTGCTGGCTCTTGGGATCTTGCCTGGTAGGGTCCTAGTTTGGAGACCCCCTGCCAGAGCCCTGCTGGCTTTCACCCTCTGCCTCCCCCGCACCCGCAGCCTGCTGGCTCCCTCCTCCACAGCTATGGGGCATGAGGCCAGATGGAGCTTCCTACCCCGTCAGTGGGAATGGGAGGGTGGGGGGTGGGAATTAGGCTTCAGCAAGACGCTTGGCAGTAGCCACAGCCTCCCGCAAGGTGTGTGGCTCTGACCCCAGCCAGACCAGTGCAGAAGCCACATCAGGGGCCTTTGCCTTGGGCTAGCTGTGAAGGAGCAGCCCCCTCCCCTCAGAGCACGGCTTCTCTGCCAGGGTATCCGCACCGTCCCGCCTGATTCAGCACCACTGAGCAGTGCATCTGCAAAAGGAGGACTGAGGGTGACATGATAGCGGTCCTCCAATATTGGAGGGGCTGCCCCAAAGAAGAAGAGGGGGGGCAGCTATTCTCCAAAGCAGCTGAAGCCCCAGAAATGCATTTTTTCAAGGGACAACTGAACTTTCTGGTTTTTCTTTGAAGATGTTTCGCTTCTCATCCAAGAAGCTTCTTCAACTCTTCAAACGTCTTCAAAGAAAAACCAGACAATCCAGTTGTCTCTTGGAAAAAGCACCTCTAGGACAACCATGACCTGGATGAATAAGGATCTCCCTGAGGGTGGAAACTAATCAAGGAGAGACGCAATCTAGAGCTCTGGAGAAATTTCCTGGTAGTCAGAATAGTGAGTCAGTGCAGCACCTTGACGCCAGAATAATGTGTCTGCTCCAATAATGGAGGTTTTTAAGGAAAACCTGGATGGCGATTTGCAATGGCACAAGGCCTCTTGCTTGAGTAGAGGGTTGGACGAGGCTCCTTCCAACTTATTCACGGAGATAAAAGCACGCCTTCCACCCTGTTTCCAGAAAGGAACACGGTGAGATCCTACAAAAACGCTACGACTTGCCTTCACTTTGGGGGAGGCTTTCTCCCCTGCCTAGGTGGACTGATCCAGGCGTCTCTCTTTGTGTAGGCCTTTCCACGAGTGCGGGAATCTCTGCAGGAAGTCAAATCCGCCAGCTGGGAAGAGGTCTTCACCCGCATGAAGCTGATCTCAGACGCCTTGGTGCAGCACAGAAGCACCGTGGCTTCCCATCCCCTGGGCTTTTAAAACTAGGGATTTCGTTTAGCATGGAACCAAATAAACGTTATATTATCCTTCTACTCCAGCGGTCTTCCCATGATTTGCTGGTGTCTGTTGCCGTTGTGTATGGGCAGCTCTTCACATCTGGAGAACTGACTGACTGGCATTCAAGGTGCATGAAACCGATTCCCTTGCTTGACCCCCAAAGAAGCCCCAGTCCTGCCTCAATTAGCCAAGTAGCACAGAAGGCCCATGGCTCCTGCTGGACATTTTTTTGGATTATGTGCTATCAAGTGGGCGACCACATGGGTAGATCTTCTCCAGGACTATCAGTCCATTCAATGAACGGGTATCAATCTACAAACGTATCAAATCAGAACCAGCCTAGGAGCCCGTAAGGACTCAGATCAATTGAGCAACCACCAGCGACCGCACCGACCACGTCACCAAAGACAGACAGCCGCCTCACATGACACCCGCCCCCCCAACTAGGGTCACCTCTCCCCCAGGTGACCTCTGCATGCCATGACTTCAATCACACGGCCTCATGTGACCTTCCCTAGGCAATCTCTGCGCCTCCTGACCCATTGATCCTGTAACCACACATAAAAGCAGAGAGGAACTGAATGAAGATGCTTTAACAGAAGCTCTGCTGTCCTCAGGACCAGCCGAGTGGTAGAAACAGGGCAGAAAACATCCTGCAGCCAAGAAGGCTCTACAGGCACTTGCACCACTCAGGTGACCCAGAGACACAGGCAAGACCTCCAAGTGGCCTCAACGACCCCCTAAAAGGATGCAAGTGACCAGCTGCCCTCAAGGAGTATAAATCCTTCCCTTCCCCACCGTCCAGTCAGAACTGAGGAAGCTTCTTTTGGTGAGAAGCAAAACTTCTTCAAAAGAAAAAAATAGAGTCCAGTTGCCTCCCGAAAAAGCACCTTTGGTACATCCATGACCTGGAAGACTGAGAATCTCCACAGACCTTCTGCTGATGATGTTACCTAGCGTGGTGATGAAACGCGGAAGCCAGAGAGCAAACTCTGTCCACCACCAAAATCAGTCCTTAATCTGGTCCTCCCGGTTTTCCAATAGCGCATCCAGCCCCAGCCTAAGAGTCCCCCATCTTGAGGCTGGCTGTTCTCTTTCCTTCCAACCATCCCAGCGTTACACCTGGGCCTTTGCATAAAGGTTTCCCAAACATTTGGAAATGTTTCCTGTGGTTATTCCACAGCATTCTCGGGAGTCTTCTCCAAGACCCTCGAGTGCCCCTGCTCCCCCTCCTCCTTCCAGCTTGGCTTCCCGAGAGTCCCCCGGGGCTCTGACCAGGCATGGCCACGTCCCCTCGCAAAGGTCCTCCAGCGCCTCTTGGCCTGTGGCAAGAGGCCGCATGGTGCCTCTTCTCTCTCCCACTCGCCCACGGCCTCCCTCTGGCTCCAGGAACTTCTTGGGACCAGCCCTTTGAGCCCACCCAGGGTCCCATGCTGTTCTGTCAGCGGGGATAAAATAACAAGAGCTGTAGTGGGCTGTATTAAAAAGTAGTTTTTAATATTTACACTATACATTCCCACTTTAGCCATGACAGACAGTTGGGTGACTTTGGGACAGTCACCCTCACAGTTGGCTGTTGTGGAGAAAAGAGGAAGGAGGTTATGTTCACCACCTTGAGTTCTTTGTAAACATAATAAAGTGTGATACAAATAAATACGTTTTCTGTTTGGAGCGAGTTCTCCTTAGCCAGAGCTATGATCTCTATGGTCTCTTCCAACCCTCTAATTCCAGGAATTAACTGAGTGTACTGGAATCAGGGTAGAAGAGGAGTGGTTCCTCCAGTTTAACAGCCGCTGGCCATTCCCTGAAACAAGAAGAGGCTGACTGCCAAGCTCAGGGGTCTTTGTTATTATTACCTTTATTGTCAGAGTACAAAATGTGTACAATGAGGTTGGCTGAGACTCCCTTGGTGCACCCCCAACACAACTCACAGTGAGGACAGAAGTCCCTAACCCAGTCCCAATCTCATTACACCAAGTGACCTTGTTGCACAACGCGCTGGCCCTATCCTACTATGTTGACATAAAATTATTTTCCATTCAGGAATCGGACAGCCCACGGGTAGAAACTGTTCTTCAGCCTGTTGGTGCGGCTGGCTCTGCTTCTCTATCTCCTACCCGATAACAGGAGAGTGAAGAAGGGCTGACCAGGGTGTGGGTCGTCCCTGAGGATTTTCCTCAGTCTCCTAAGGCTTATGGGCCCTAGCGATGTCATCTAGTGGTATCATAGAACAGCCCACGAGGTTTTGTGCTGTGCTCACCACCTCTGTAATGTCTTTCTATCTGTGGCTGTCAAGCCAGCATACCCCTCCGTCATGCAATATGTGAGGACGCTTTCTTTTTTCTAAAACAAAGTTTTTATTTTTTACAACAAACATATAAACATAAAAACATAAAACCATATAAATTCTCACCTTATCGATCTAGCTTGTGCTTATATAATATCAATTATTAAACATTCATTTGACTATTTTTCCATCATTTTATATGAGATATTCTAATTTTCATTATGATTTAATCTTATACATTCATCCAATGGTTATATATTTTATATTGTATTCTATATCTATCTATTAACTTTTATTGTAAGGCTTACTAGTCTATTTCTTTACCATGTCTTTTTATCTAACCATTGATAAAATAAATCCCCTATCATATAAAATTGTTTATCCTCTTGTTCTCCAATTTCAAATGTCAATTTACTCATTTCGGCACAGTCTATGATTTTCTTAATAATTTCCTCCTGCATAGGCTTTTTTTCATTTTTCCAGTTCTTAGCAAATACAATTCTAGCCACTGTTAAAACATTTACAATCAAATATTTCAATTCTTTACAATATATTTCCGGTATAATTCCCAATAAAAATATCTCAGGTTTAAAGTCTATGTGTTGTTTTGTCATTTTTATCAACCATGTGTGGATTATAGTCCAATATCTTCTTGCATCCGAGCGTGTCCACCACATGTGGTAATATAAACCAGGTATCTGATGACATTTCCAACATTTATCCAATTTATCCTTGAACATCCTGGCAATTCTTGTGAGGGTAAGTGCCACCTGCAAAATATCTTATACAAATTTTCTTTATATGCAGTTGACCCTGTCATTTTATATTTTTGAGACCACAATTTTTGCCATTTATCTAAGTTAATCCCATATCTGAAATTTTTCCCCCATGCAATAATTGTTTCTTTTACTTGTTCTTCCTCTAATTTAAACTCTAGCAAGTGTCCATAAAGTTTTTTTATTACTTTTTCATCAGTACCTGTCAAAATTTTATCTAAATCAGTCAACTTGTCAGATACTTTGTTTTAATATCTTTATCAAATCTAGATTGTATTTGCAAATATGAAAACCAATTCATTTTTACACCTTGTTCTTCCAACGCTTGCATAGATTTAAGTTCACCCTTTTCATTCAATATCTCCCCATATCTAACTGTTTGTTCCTTTTTATATATTATTGGATAGGAAAAAGCTTCAATAGTAGATAACCATAGTGCAATTTTTAAATAATATTGCTTTTTTATCTTCTCCCAGTTTAGAAACAATGCTTCTCGAATATAATGTCTTCTAAAATACCCCTGCGTTTTAGTTCCCTTATACCAGAGGAAGGCATGCCACCCTAACAGCAAGTCATGTCCTTCTAAATTCAAAAGTCTAGTATTCCTTAATGTTATCCACTCCTTTACCCACATCAGACTTGTCACTTGGTAGTATAATTCCCAATTGGGCAAAGCAAATCCTCCTCTTATTCTTGCATCTTGTAACAATTTAAGTTTTATTCTTGCTTTCTTCCCCTGCCAAGTGTATTTTAGCGCTATTTTGTTTAAATCTTCAAAAAAAATTCTTTCCCTAATCTGATTGGAATTGTCTGGAATAAGTATAAGATTCTGGGCAATACATTCATCTTAATTGTAGATATTCTCCCAATCAGTGATAATTGTAAATTTTCCCATTTTATCAAATCTGTCGCAACCTGTTGTTTAAGTTTGAGATAATTGTCCTCCTTAAGTGTGCTACATCTTGGTGTTATATGTATCTCTAAATACTTAACCTTGTTTGTGACCTGGATCCCCAAAACTTCCTCCAATTCATTCTTTTGTCTTACTAACATGTTCTTTGCTAAAATCTTTGTTTTATCTTTATTTATTTTCAAGCCTGCTACTTTCCCATACTCTTCTATCTTTTCTATCAGTTTAGGTGCAGACTCCAATGGATCCTCTAATATAAATACCAGGTCATCTGCAAAAGCTTGTAATTTATACTCTTCTTTTTAAATTTTCATTCCTTTTATTTCTTTTACTTCTCTGATGTTCCTATTCAGCACTTCCAGAACACAAACAACAGAGGCAACAGTGGACAGCCTTGTCTGGTCCCTTATATCTATAAAGTCTGTTAACTCTCCATTTATCGTAACCTTTGCAGTTTGTTTATGATATATTGTTTTGATGGCTTGAGTAAATTTTTTACTAAAGCCCATTTGGTCTAATTGTAACAGCATAAAACACCAAGTCACATTATCAAAGGCTTTTTGTGCATCTATAAACATCAGAGCCATTTGTTTTTCAGGATGTGCCTCACAGTATTCCAGTGTATCTAAAATTATTCTCATATTATCTTTAATCTGTCTCTTTGGCAGAAATCCATTTTGATCAGGATGAATACAATTGTTTAAATATCTTTTCAGTCTTTCTGTCAGAATTGAAGCAAACATTTTATAATCTGAATTTAATAGGGATATAGGTTTGTAATTTTTAACTTGCTGTGGGTCTGTGTCCTCCTTCGGTACAAGTGTTATATATGCTTCTGACCATGTTTTAGGTATTCTCTTCTTTGTCGTAACTTCATTCATAATTTCTAATAAGTGAAGTTTCAATGTTTCCTGGAATGTCTTATAAAATTCCACCTGCAAACCGTCTGGACCTGGTGCTTTCCCAATGTTTTGCTTTTTTAAAGCTTCTGTTAATTCCATCATTGTTATGTTACTTTCTAACATTGTTTCAATATCTTTGGGTATCTGGGGCAAATTTGCTTCCTGTAAGTATTGTTGAATTCTTTCTTCCTGAACATTCTCTTGATGGTACAGTTTTCCATAGTAATCTTGAATATTTTTTTTCTTCTCTGTATTTCCATAGCATACATGTCTTTCTTCGTTTATCAATTGATTTATTATTCACGAGTCTCTTTCCTTTCTCAATTTATATGCTAGCCATGTGCCTGGTTTATTTGCATCTTCAAAATAGTTCTGCTTAGCATTTCTAATTTTTTGTGCTATTTCTTCTTTTTCCATTAGCCCCATTTTATGCTTAGTTGTTATTTCTCACCCGTACCAACGAGGTGAGAAGTCCAAATTTCCAACTGAATACAAACAGGCAAACAAATCCAGCAATTATGGAGTTAACTCTTTTGAGCCAATAATGTTCTTGGCAGTCTCACACACGCTGTTTGCCAAGTCCGACCAGATAAGAGGAATATCAATCACAAGCTGCCACAGAATACACACCAAAGCTTCTCTGAATAATTCACACTAAGTAACATCACAAGTTCCCAGAGCGAACACACCCTTTTATTCCTTGTGGGGCGTGTCAGTCCCTCATCTCAGTCTCTGATTCATCCTTTCTTTCTGTGTTGCAACTCACACTTTTGCCTGCGCCATTGCCTCACATCAAGCCAGCATTCCTCAGCTTGATCCTCAGTCAGAGACTCTGATACGCCCTCCTGGTTATCTGCCGACACCTGAGGCACAATCAGGAAGGAAGGCCTTGCCGAAGAGTAAAGTCCTGGGGAGGAAGGCAACTCCAAATCCTCCTCTTCCTCATTGTCCAAGTCTTTGTTCTCTAACAAAGCAGGCTCAAACCTCTGAGCCACAACACTTAGTTATGTCCATTTTAATTTTAATGTCCTTTTTTTGTGGAAATTTCTGTAGTTCTTTTTCCAACTTCTTGTAGTCATCTTCCAATATTTTAAAGATTTTTTTCTGTTTTATATTTCTTTTCCTTGTATAGTCCATTATCAAACCTCTTGTATAAGCCTTCATCGTGTCCCAGTGGTTCTGTAATGATCTATCCTCTTTTGTATTTTCTTTAAAGAAAAAAATCAATTCTCTCTCAATTTTCTGTTTAAAGTCTTTTTCCTTTAATATCATATTATTTAGTCCATCTAGATCTCCTTTTTTGTCCTTTCCATACAAGTGTTATTGGATTGTGATCTGCCCAAGTATTTGCTTCTATTTCAATGTGTTGTATGTTAGAAAGCAATTCTGTTGACATCCATATCATATCTATTCTAGACCATGATGCATGTCTATTTGAATAAAAGGTATATTGTTTATTTTCCGCATTTCTCTCTCTTCATGCATCTTTTAAGTTTATCTCATCTACCATTCGAAAGGATTTTGGCAATGTCTTTCTAGTTTTCTTTGCTGTTTTTTGTGTTTTATAATCCAATTTGTTATTTATTATTCCATTAAAATCTCCCATCAGACAGATATTAGCATAGTCCAGTTCAATTATTTTCTTATGTAATTTCCTGTAAAATCATTTGGAGCATAAATTGCTATTAAAAGTGCCTTTAGATTATTGTCCATTATCTCCACCATCAAAATCTTTCCATCATCATCTGTATATATTTGTTCCACAGGAATTGTATCTCTAATGTATAACACCACTCCTCTCTTTTTACAATGTGTTAACACTGTAAATAATTTTCCTAATTTTTGTTGTTTCAATATATAACCATGTTGTTTTTTAATATGTACTTCTTGTAGGCAGACTATATCAAATTTTAATTTCTCTAACTTATGAAATACTTTTCTTCTTTTAATAGCCGAATTAAGCCCATTTATATTAATTATAATATATTTTTTCTCATCCATTTTAGACTTTGCAAGAAGGATTTGTTGCTCTAGTAGATCATGGTTCTAATTCTCTGGGTACACCACCTACGTCTCCTTTCTCTTTTTCAATTACTGCTGTACATTCCTCTTGAAATTCAATTAACAACTCTTCTTTTCTTGTATTTTCTTCCCTTCCTCTAAAATATTCCAGATAGAATAACTCTGCTTTTTCAACTGTATCAATTCTGTGTCTTTGTTCCTGCCAGGTAAACATGAGGTAAACATGAGACCTTCTGTAATTAATTCCTCTCTTAAATAACTCCTTGGTAAAAAAAAACCATGTTTCTCCAACAATACGGCCTCCACCAATAGGAAGGCCCAGCATGTTTTATTGGCATAAAATCAAATTAAGCCCCTCCCCCAAATTAAGGCCTATATTAAACATGCGTAATGGGAGGGAATGGCATGGGGGCTTGCCATTAGGAAGGAGTTTTGTTGCATACCCAGATATGGTGCTGCCTGGGTTGACTTTGGCATTGGTGGGGCACTTCGTATCAGGAGACCTTCCTCCACCATTGCTTTCCCTTCTCCCTTGCTGCCGCGGCATTTAGAGCAACGCCGTGGCATTTGGCGCAGCCACACACAGCCAGACAGGGCTCTTCCCTGCAACCGGAGCCCAGCGGAGACACTCAGCTTCCGACGCTCTTATCACCACCTTCCCTTTGCCTTCAAAGGCAAAGCCAATTCTTTTAAAAATGACACCCTACTACTGGTACGACAAAGCCTCCCCTGCCCAAGAGGGCAGCCCAACCCCATGTGGGGAGGCGAATCTCCTGGGGCCGCAGCGCAGGATCGGCCCACCCCGGGAGAAGCACCCAGCCGCCATCCCTGCCTGGCGCCGGGCAGAGCATGAAGAGCTTTGCCTGGGGTGCCCAGCGCAGCTGACAGGCGGGCCCTCCCGCCCAGTGGCAGAGCTCTCGCCAAGGCAATGAGCACATCCCTGCTGGACCCTCCACTCATCCCGCCAGGGCTGTGCCAGAGCTGTGCGGGATGGGCAGAGCTGGGAAAGCAAGCTGCGGGTGCGCGCCCACCTGCCAAGCAAAAGAGCTCGGCCGACCTGAGCTTGGATTCCTTCCCAAGTCCCTCCAGCGCAAACCCAAAGGGGCCATCGGAAGAGGCTGCCCAAGGCAGTGATAGCGCCCACCCATCCATGGACAGGGAGGCAAGGCGATGGCCTGTGCCACATCCTCCTCTGAGCTGAGCCCTGCTGAGTCAGCACCTCTGCCTGATGCCTGTTCCGCTGCAGTGGCTGGGAATCAGAAGGCTGGCAGGCAAAGACTATGGAGTCTGGCCTTTTCACCTCATAGCGGGCAAAAATGTTCAACTCCTCCACCAATGAGGCATCAGCGTTGACGGTGTTCCTTGTGTTGCCCTTATGGTTAGGTGCTAGAGTCTGCCACACTTGCTTCAGGTTGTTATCTGCTAGGTGGTTCTCCACCTTATATTTGTATTGTTGTTTTGCCATCTTAATGCCTTTTCTAAGGTTTGCCTTAAAGGCAGAATCCCGGGGTCTCAGAAGTGTCTGTACCTCAGCAGTCATCCAGGGTTTACAATTCCGATAGACTCTGATGCACTTGTTCATTGTTACATTGTCAGTGCATACTTTGATGTAAGAGAGTATGGCATCAGTGTATTCATGCAGGACTTGATGTTCTCTTTTAGTATGGTATTATTTAAAGTCCATCTGGATCTTCTTTGTCCTTTCCATTTAATTGTCACTGGATTATGATCTGCCCAGGTACTTGTTTCTATGTCAATTTCTTGTATATTAGAAATCAATTCCGTTGACATCCATATCGTATCTGTTCTAGACCATGATGAGTGTCTGTTTGAATAGAAAGTGTATTGTTTAGTTTTAGCATTTCTTTCTCTTCATGCATCTTTTAGATTTATTTCATCTGTCATTTTCAAAAAGGATTTAGGGAGAGTCTTTCTATTTTGTTTTGTTGTTTTCTGTGTTGTATAGTCCAGTTTATCATTTACTATTTCATTGAAATCTCCCATCATGCAAATATTAACAGAGTCCAAATCAATTATTTTCATATGTAGTTTTCTAAAGAATTCTTCTTGATTATCATTTGGACCGTAAATTGCTTTCAGGAGTGTTTTCATGTTATTGTCCATTATTTCCACCATTAAAATTCTTCCATCATCTGTACAAATCAATTCCACTGGAATAGTATCTTTAATATATAAGATCACTCCTCTTTTCTTACATCGTGTCAACGCAATAAATATTTTCCCTAGCTTTGGCTGTGTCAATATTTGTTCATGTTGCTTTTTAACATGTACTTCTTGTTGACAGATTATATCAAATTTTAATTTATCTAATTTATGGAAAGTTTTCCTTCTTTTAATAGCTGAATTAAGTCCATTTATATTAATTGTAATCAGTTTTTTTCTCTTCCATCGTTATACTTTATAAGTAGGTTTTGCAGCCTAGTAGATCTTGGTTCTTGTTGTTCTCTAACTTCCACCTTTCTGCCTACTGCGCCTTCTTCTTTTTCATTCACTGCTTGACAGTCCTCTTGGAATTCAATTAGTGACACTTGTCTTTCTGTCTCTCCCTCTCTCCCTCTGAAGTATTCTGCATAAAATAATTCTGCTTTCTCAATTGAATCAATTCTGTGTCTTTGTTCCTGCCATATAAACATTAAGCCTTCTGGCATCAGCCATCTGTAATTCACCTCTTTTTTACGTAATGTTTTAGTCAAGAATCGATACTCATCTCTCTCACTCTTCTGGCTACTTGTTTCAGGACTACAATCTCCTTATCTTTATATTTCAATGTTTTCTTTCTTGCCACCTGTAATATTTGCCTTTTAATAGCTTTCTTCATAAATCTAATGTGAACTCTTGGCAATTTATTTCTCATTGCATATCTTGTAAAAACTCGAAAGACCTCTTCTATTCCATCCATCATCTTCCCTTTGGTTATTTCCAATGCCTCAGCCAGAATTTCTATCATTATTTCTGCCAAATTTTGTCCCTTTTCTTCCTCTATATTTTGGAATCTAAGATAGAATTCTGATCTGTCGATCTCCCATCCCAGCATCCCACTCTTTTTTTAAAAACAAATTTTATTAATTTTCAAAGACAATACACACACACACACACACACACATAAAAACATAAAACATCTTTTCTGAAAGCTGCTTGATCCCGGGTTACATCTCTTCATACAGACACAAATTTAAATTCATGTTCATTTTATATACCATTCCATATCTTATTACCATTTTACATTTTCTATGTAGCTTCTCCCCTCTTTTGAACTTTCTTAGTTTTGTTTTATTTATCTCATCTCAGTTCAGATCATTATGCTTATTATTCTTTGTCTGTTCTGTTTCCAGCTATCTATTTATCTTTTCTCTTTAAACAAAATTTCTCCTGTACACTAATTGGAATATGATGCCTTTATCTCTTTCCCCTACATTCTAAAGTTACACATTATATTTTAAATAAAGAAAAAATTGTAAATATGTAATATAATTAAAACAACAATCCATACCAATTCAAATCTATCATTAATATTAATATTCATTTGAATCTTAAACATTTTACACATTACTTTTCGATTGAATATCATACTTTTATGGGAACACTTATAAGCTTTCCATAGTTATTTCCCCCCCACTTCACATCACTTGTATTTTAAATCATTGTATCATTAAAATGTTCCCATTTCTTCCTAGTTCAATTCTCTCATTTATTTCATTGCCTTCCTTTTATTCACAAAAATTTCACTAAATCACACTGAATATTTTATCCCATTTTTGATCACATGTTGTTTCCAATTTTCTAACATTATTTCTAAGTACAAATATAACAATACAATCTTATGTACCTTTGCAGAATCCCTTTTTGAATTAAATTTTTACCCATTATCTCTAAATGAATCTTGTTTCTTTACATCTTGCTCCACACCATTGAAGCTTCTCATCCCTCCCTCCCTCCCTTGCTTCTTCTTCTCCCTGCCCTTTTTACCCCCTTATCTCTCCACCTCCCTTTTCCTCTTCTGTATTCCCCCTTTCTGTTGTTTTCTAACATTATATCCACTTTTCACCTTATTTTTCTCTTTTTTGGTTGTTTTTTTAAGCCTTAAAGTCTCCTTTTTCTTTTCCTCTTTCTCTCTTTCTTCCCCAAATAAAGTTACTTGTTCATCAAAGATGGCTTCTTCTTTGTCCAAATCATCTTGCTGCGCAGTTTCTCATAGGTGCAAATCGCCATTTCTAAGGATTGAAAGAGCCAAGAGAGTCCTTCCCTTCTTGTTCCTCTTCTTTGTATTTTTTGAATTCAATTTTCAATTCATCCACAAGTGATGCCATTGTAGAGAGAAATTTTTTTTTCAAAACAACCACCCAAGTGTTTTTAGTCCTTCAAAAATAATTTCCAAAAGTCCCAAAGTCACCAAACAGTCCAAATAAGCTGTTTCTTTTAGCACTTTCTTCTTTCTTCACTTTCTCTTTCTGGGGTTACTGTTTAGTTGCAATATTCCAGTTAAAATGTATCTTTTAGAAGTCTTGTTAGTATTTAATGATTCTTTAAAATGCTAGGCAATCTCCTCCTTGCTTCCAAATCCTGCTCCAGTTCTTTTCCTCTCCCTTCCCACTTACAACAAAAGAGATTTTTTTTTTTCTGTTCGCTGTCAACGTTAGGAAGGAGAGTGAAAAAAATAGAACTTTCCCTTTTAACTTCCATTCGCCGCTTGTAAATCTCTGGGAACGATGTATCTTTTGCAAGTTTTAAGTTCCAGGCTACCTTCGTTGTTGCTTGTCCCGGTCAGCAAAAAACCTTTCACTTCTTCTTAACTCCTCCTACACTTCCTTTTCCGTCTGAGCGCTTCTTTGTGGCGGCCATTTCTGACCACCGCTCTACTGCCTTCGGAAAAGGGAGTTTAGCCAGCTAGGGAAGAGAGGTGCGATACCTCTCGACCCTGCCAGATCCCCCGTCTTCACCACCTTCTACGGAGGTGGCTAGCCCTGAAGCCGGATGGCTCAGGGCACTCCACCGGCGAGCGCAGGCAGAAACTGCGCACGATCGCGGATTCCTGCCTGCCCCAAAGCACTGCAAACCAGATGTCCTGGCCAGCATCCCACTCGTCTTGCTCGACCATGCTTAATCTGCCATCAATATCTCCAATCTTCTTATCTCTTTGTTTATCTTCTTCAATTTTTGGAGTCTATCCTCATACTTCATCATCATTTGTTGAATGTTCTCCACCTTTTCACCTATTTTTCCTGTTCTTTGTTCAATGTTCTCTGTTCTTTGTTCAATGTTCTCTGTTCTCTTTTCAATATTCTCTGTTCTTGCTTGTATGTTTTGAATTCCTTGCATAATCATCTGCAGTGTCACCTTTTCCTGTTCTTTTTCTTGTAACGTCGTCTGCATTGATTGTTGTCCTCCAGATGGTGAAGAGGAAGAAGTAGGGATTGAAGATCCAGCCGCTGTTAGTTTCCTGCTCATTTCACAAAAAATCAAAAGGTTACAAACAATTCAAAATCTTCAGGTTCTTCTAGACCTTAATCCACTCGTATATTGAACAATTATAATTCCAAGTAAAAATAGCAAAGGAAAAAGGAAAACAAAGTAAACGAAACATTTCTTCAGGTTCTTGTGCACCTTAATCCAATCAATTGATTAATTGTTGAAAAAAAAACACCAAAAAAAAAAACAAAAAAGGAAAAGGAAAATTGTCAGGTCAATCAATATAAAAAGTGGAAGAAAAAATAAATTTCTTCAGGTTCTTCAATACCTTAATCCAATTAGTCAAAATAAAATAGGCCCAAAAATTCCATAAAGAGTCTAGATACAAAAAACAACAACAACCCAGAAATGGAGCCACAAATACATCCAATATAAAAAATAAAATAAAAAATGGAAGAGAAAAGGAAAAATAGAACTATTAACTTGGAAAGAAAAAGAAAAATAATACTAATAACAATAAGGTAGAACAAAAAATATTTTTATAAAAATAAACTTTAAAAAAGGAGACAAAAGTAAATTTCAAAAGGCCCAAATCCCAAATGTCCACCAAGAATAAATAGCTAATAAGGAGGGGGGTAAGTAGAGGATAAGCTCAAAGTAAAAAAAAAAACTTTCTATCAATAAGAGAAAAGAGAAAAACACACTGCACCTCTAAGGCTTTTTGCTAAGTTCCAAACCATTTTTATAACTCTCTTCTCTAGAGAGAAACCCAGAAGAGCACCTGTAATAACACTCTTCCATACTCTTCCCCCTGTCAAACAGGCTCAAAGTCCTTGAAGAAAGGCCTCAGTTCTTTCTCAGCTTTGTCTGGTCTCAGAAAGTGAAAGAAAAACAATGTTTCCAAGCCTCTGGGTGGCAGTGTTACATATTTTCCTCTGCTTTCACTTCCCCCCTCCTTTACCAAAACAACAGAATTAAAAGTATTTTAAAGAGCGAAAAATTAATTTAAAAATTAATTTAAATTTTTCTTAAGAGAAAAATTAAAAAGGAATCTCTAACATAAAGTAATATGAGAGCAAAAAAGAAAGAGGAAAAGAAAACAAAGATAAAAAAACCAGTCGTCAGAGTAAAAAAGCATAAACAATCCAGCAATAGAAAAAAAAACCCACTAATTTTGACTTCCTGTTTAAAATCGCTGCTTAGCCTCTTCTGTCTTCAATTTTACAATTTATTTCTTTTTCTTAGGGTGTTCTCTCAAATCATAAAGTTAAAAAAAAATCATCTCACCAAACTGACGCACTTTCTCTTTCTGTTCTCTTCTGTTTGGAGCTGTCCCAGCTTCAGCAGCTTTAATGGCTGCCTTTTTGCTGCCAGCTTCAGCAGCTTTAATGGCTGCCTTTTTGCTGCCGGCAAAAAGAGCTTCTGCTGGATCTACCAGGGACTTGGCGGTGTCCCTGGGATCGACAGGATGCACTCTTTACCGTCACCATCTCTTCAGGACGGTTTAGGTCCAAAACGACCGTCCAGCAACGAAGATATCGACGGTGATCTTGGAGTTCAAGATCACATGTCGTACCGCCATGACGCCAGCCCCGCCTCCAGGACTTGATGTTCACATACTCTCCATTCAGTGGTTTTAAAACAGTCCTGCAGCTGACTGAGAGCGCCCTCTGGCCAGATTTTAACCATTTTCATGACTGGCTTGAGCTCTTTTCCCGAGAGGGACATACTTAGGGCACGATAGAAGTGAAAGCTGGTCAGATGTACCCAGGTGGGGGAGGGGGAATTACTCTATATGCCTGTTTCAGATTACACACGGTCATTTCAGACACTCCAGTTCTTCCCTCTGGTGGAAAATTGCATGTACTGCACAAACTTAGGGAGAACTGTCTTTAAACAGGCTTGCTCTTACCAGTCACTATTTCTATCAGAGCGATAAATGACTCGGCTTGTCAACTCCACTGTCACATCGGTACAGCTGGGTGTAACCAGGCCTGTTACAATCATCACGCAGCTTTCGCACAGAAGCCTGCTTGCTGTCATCTGCAGCTCTAATTCATCAATTTTGTAGAGGAGGGAATCTGGTGTTGCTCAAAAAGACACTTGGCAGCGCTAGTCTACGGGCCTGCTTTTGGAGCTGAGCCAACAGACCAGCTCTACAGCGGTGCTTTGTTTCTTTCGCTTTTGCTTTCGCCAGCAGCTCCCGACCCAACGACAATCCATGGAAATCCTGGAAACCTCGCTATGCATTTCGGTATGTTGTTGGACAGCTGAAAATCGCTGGTAACCCCGGACTGACTTGCGAGCCCGATGTTTAGCAGCTCGCTCTATGCGTGTGTAGGCAAATTTTGCTCCTTGCTCTACACTGTGCACACACATCCATACCACACACTAGCACCGGGAGCTCGGAGCAGTTGCATGTGAACGTGCCGCCATCTTGGTGGCAGAAAGGCAGGATCAGGAATGGGGGGGTGGGGGAAGCAGCCTAACTGCCTGTTTGGTGATAGAAAGGCAGGATCAGGAAAAAAACCAGGGTCTTCAAACTTGACAGCTTTAAGACTTGTGGACTTCAACTCCTGAGTTAACATGACTGGAAGAGGAATTCTGGGAGTTGAAGTCCACAAGACTTAAACTTGCCAAGTTTGAAGACCTTTGGCCAAGCTGAAAGAGGGCTAGAGGCAGGGGCCCTTAACTGCCTGCAGGTTGAATTCAGCCCAGTCCAGCCGGTTGGGTTCAGTGCACGTCACAGGTTTTGGCACCTTGGACTTTTCATCTCCTGCAGGTCTGTTGAGTGTAGTGTAGCCCTCCCACAAGGGGAGAGGCCTGTCTGGTGAGAACCTTCGAAGGAGGCCTTGCAAGTACCAAGACACACACACGCTCCCAGGTTGTGTTTGCAGCCACTCTTTTATGTTGGTGTAACATGTATTTCTGCCCACAGACCTGCATTAAAGGAGAGCTGAGTTAAAAGGTAATAAGCATGTTAAAGATACCGTGATTGCTATTTTTTTTTTTTGCCAAAAATTGGTCATGCAAGGGAGATTTAAATCTCCTTTAACAAAGTGACTGCTTTACGGAACAAATTTCGGTTGAGGTGCCACAGAAATGGACAGATTTCAGCATTAAAGTGTGCTCAGGAAGGCGCAGAACCCACTCAGCCAGCGTTGGTGGCTCTGTCTCAGGTTGGAGCCTGGCAGCCGAGGGCTTTGCCTTGCGATCAGCATTACTCAACACCTTTGCCAACGACCTGGGCAACAGGACAGATGAGTTGCCTCCCTGAGCATGGCCCCCACCTGCTAATCATGAAGAGGTCCAGCCAGGAAGGCCTCTCCCCCCACCCCACCCCCGTCTCTGCTTCTTTGGGATGGAGGACTAATTCAGCTGCTGAGAGAAATAAAACTTTGGCACTGTGACCTGTGGCCTTTTCAGTTCCCGGATTTAGAAACACAGAGAAGCCGGTACATACTGGGCCCACGCATGTGGTGGATTGCAAAAGCAAGCAGAACATGCTGTTGAAGCTTGGCTGAAATGGTTGCCCCCTTTTAAGTGAAGCCAAATCTAGGGGCGGGCGGGGCGGGGGACGGGACACCTTGCTTCTTTTTGGTGGGATGGTGCAAATCTCACCCCTCCTCACCCCTCCGCCCTCACACACATTAGGAAGGGGCTTTGCTAGAATCAGCCATGGGATAGGGGGAGGGGGAAGCTGCGTTGATGGGCTGCCTCCTGCCCTCCCCTCCCCCCAGGAGACAGGGAGATTATCCAGTCGGGCCTGGCATCCCTTTAGCCGTGGGGTGGCAGCGCCTGCAGCTCCTGTCCCAGGCCGAGAATTGGCTCCTGGGTGCCCCAGTCACGCAGCTCCGGGGCGGGGGGGGGGGGAGGCGCGGCGTCAGAAGAGGGCAAAGGGGGCTGCCTCCTTTCCCTCTTCATCCGCCCTCAGATCGGAGACTCCGCGAGGGCTTCTTTCCCCGGCGGACCCCACTTCTTGTCCCGCCTCCCTTCCCCGGTCAGACTCCCACAACCGCCCAGGCACGCAGCCAGCCAGGCGGGGGCAATGAGCGGCGGCGACGACGACGGGGACTTCTGGGAGCAGCCACAGCACCTCGAGGAGCCCCTTCCTTGGAGGCTCACTTCCCCCTTCGCGGGGGCCCCGCACCCGTCCCGCCTGGCTGCGTGTCTGGGCGGGGTTGAGGCTTCAACCCCTCCACTCCCCAGGAAAGGAAAGGAAAGGAAAGGAAAGGAAGGGGGGAGAAGGGCGACGCCGGCGAGGTTCTAGGCGACCGAGGGGTCGCGGGGGGGGGTGGGGCAGCGGAGGCGGGACCCGGTCGCCCCGCACGGCAGCCGCCAAGCCCCGCCCACACGCGAACCCGGCCGGCGGAGGCGCGTTCCGCCAGCGAGCGTGACCCTCCGCCCCGCCCTTGTGACGACACCGGCCGGCGCCCGGGGCGCGCATGCGCAGGGCGCGCATACGGGCCGGGAAACGGCGGCGATGGAGGCGAGGGGCTCGGCGGGCGGCGGGAGGCCCGTGAAGGGCATCCTGAAGAACCGCTCTGGCAGCGGCGGCGCCAGCGGGCGGGGCCTGGCCGACTCCGAGGCTCTCTCGCAGGCGTTGCCGCTGCCGCCCCCCGGGCCGCTCCTGCAAGCGCAGCCGAGCAGCGAGAGCCGCGGCGAGGAGCACGGGTAGGCGGGGCGGGGCTGGGGGGAGCCCCGGGCTGGGGGGGGGGTTGGGGCGCCCGTCTCTCCCTGCTCACGGACCCCCTTCTCCCCCCCCCCGCCAGGAAGAAGACGCAGAAGTGGGACGAGATGAACATCCTGGCCACCTACCACCCGCCCGGGAAGGACTACGGGCTGATGAAGATCGACGAGCCCAGCACGCCCTACCACAGGTGCGGGCGGGCGGGGGGAGGAGGAGGAGGAGGAGGAGAGGCCGAGCGGCGGGGAGGGGTCGCTCGGGAGGGTCGCCGTCCCACGGAGCCCCCGACGAGCTTCCTTTCTTCTCCCGGCAGCCTGAAGGAGGAGGACGCCGGCAGCGACGCCGAGGACAGCCCGGTGCCCACGGCGGACGTCCTCGCCAAAAAGTAGGTGACGCCTCGGCGCAGGGCCCTCGCCCGCCCGGGCCTCCCTCCGTTCCCTCGGTTCCGCGGGTGGGTCGGGTCCGGACGGGCGCCCCCCCGCAGCTCGGGGCTCCCGCGGCCCTCCGCGGGCATTTCCCTCCTGGGGCCTAAAGGCCTTCCGTCCACTAAGGCTGGTGCCGGGTCGCTCCAGGGCGGAGGGGAGCGGTCTCTGCTCCCGTGTCGGGATCAGGAAAGCGGCTTTCTTGCTGCTTCTGCAGGCCGCGACGGGCCGCTGGCGGCAAGAATGGGGTGAGGTCGATCTCCCTTGCTGTCGCCTCCCCCACCAAACACCGGGAGCGATTTTGGCACCGGAGGCCAAGCAAGGCAGCCCTGCGCGGGTGCCTCTCGCTTGAACTGGCTCCCACAGCAGGTCACTTTTGGCCTCTGGTTTCTCCGAAAGTCTCTCACCTGGATCCTCCCCTGATCAGAATAGCATTTTATCTCTTCTTATTCAAAAGAAACATCTCCGTTTTATTTACCAACTTTATTGATGAAGGAAGGGAGATGGGAAGTTAAGGAACATGAAATATAAAATAAATTTTCTAATCAAACTTAAATGGCTGCCCATCTTATCGAAGGCAATTTCATGCTTGTAAGAAAGTTCTCCATGGTTTTGATTAACTCTCTTTTGTCCCTTGTTTCTGTAAATTCTTTTTCAGAGATCTCCGCTGATATGAGTATCTTTTTACTTTAAAAAGCCCCCTGAGCACCTATGTAGGGCTGTCTTCAACCACCTTAACTTAGGCATACCTATCTTCTTTAGTGGGGCAATTAACCCAAAAAACCCTCCTTTGAGGTTGATTTCCTTGCTCTGGTTAGGCTCCCCTGTGCAGAATGGGCTCCTCTTCCTGGATGCAGTTCTTTCAGATCCCCGAAGACCCTGTTGCGTCTGAAAGTCCTTTTCCCCCGAGCTGCACAAGCTTCCCATGTCTAATCCATTCGCCTTCCTGATGGTGCTAAGGGGTCTGCTTCTGTTTCCAGCGCTCTTAAAAAGGAGGCCCTGCCAATAAGGAGGCAGACGGGGTTCCCACAGAATAGAACAAAACTCATGCCCAGGGATGCGGTGTGGCGCGTCTTGTGAACTTTAATTATAAACAAACAACGTGCTTGTGTGCGAGGTTTCTTGTTTGTCTCCTCTTGCCAACAGGCCTGGGTAAGAGCTCCAGCTATATACCTTAATAGCAAGCTGCATGTATTTACCACATGCCTGCTGGTGCATGTGAAATTTAATTTCATTCAGTCCTGCATTTTTACTAACGCTGATCACACTGCGTGATACGTTCACATTTATCACATGATCATTGTGCTTTTTTTGCCTGCCCTTGCATCCTGGTTTTTTGTATCTGAAAGCTGTGCAACTCTTTGTTGAGCATTGCCTTTTTGGAGTTCCAATTTTCTCTCTGACGACAGTTGATGACTGCATTTGCAGGTTTGACAAGCGGCCCTTCGCTCCTTTATCTGGTCTGTAGAAAAATGTTTGTTAGGGATAAACCCTAGCAAGATCTGCAGGGCAGTCAGGCAGGCAGGCAGAATACGTGAGATAAGTGTTGTGTAGCTTACACTCAGTAAAAGCAGATACAGTGAAAATTAAAGTAGTTTTATTCCAGCAAGAGTTAAAGCATAGTCAAAACAGTCCATATATCATACACTTAGTTCAGTCCGTCCAGGGATTATTCATTTGCAAATTCCAATGTCCAAAATGAGAGGTCAGTACACTTACAAAATAACAGTCCGGTGATTTATCTCTTCGCAGTAGAGAGAGATATGCACAAACTCAGAAGCTCCTCTCTTCCATCTGCAACTCCAGTAATTGCTAGCAAAGCGTCAGGGACTCGTTAGCTTCTCTTGCTCCCTCTTATGGTGGTTTCACACCACACCCAAAATACATGCTTTGCATTTAAAGTAACACACACTTTAAACTAAGAATCATAGCTTATATATATATTATCTTACCCAAACTAGTTAGGTGACCAATGTTATACCTAACAATGTTGACCATACAAGATTAGGCAAAGGCTTGAGACGATGCTCAAGTTTGTCCTTAAGCGTTCAGAGAATTGTGGGCCCTAAACGAATTCTTAGCGATGGCCCTGCTTCTGTAATTGACCAGTGACTCTATCGATGTCGTGGTTCAGACCTCAGGAGACTCTGAGTTCTAGGCCTGCTTAGGCAGGAAGCCAGATGGACGGTCTTTGGCCAGTGACACCCTCTCAGCCCTAGGAAAGAGGCAAACCATTTCTGGAATCCTGCTAACAAAGAGTGCTGGGACATGTCCAGATCAACACGGCCTTGAAGGTATCAGAAGAAAGATGTGACTCTGGAAAGAGGGAGAGAGAGGTTTGGAAGAGATTCCACAAAATTCACAAAGTGTGACTTTCAAGGTGAATGGGTGGCAGTTTTCTGGATCCGTCTTATGTTGATTCCACATGGGAACAACCTTTTTCCTGGCCTCTTACCTGTTGTCTGAGATACAATGGTGTTGAACTCCTTGCTTAGATGTTTCTCCTTCCACCTGCTTTTTCAGTGTAACCCCACGGACTTCACCACGGGGTAGTCTCAACTTTCCCATTTGAAGACGTTTTGACTTCAAAACCTGAAAATTTTTCCGTCTGAACTTTTACCCATGCCTGAGCTTTTGGAAATGGCCTTTCATAAACTCCAAGAGTTGGGGTTCACCACCCTTGTCTAAGTTTCCCCAAGATTCCTGCCTTTTGTGGTTTATCAACCCATCTTAATCTTCATTTTCAAACAGAATTGAAATTCTGTGTACGTCAACTACACTTGTCTGCATTCTTTCATTTTTTTCTCCCTCATTATGTAAGGAGCTTAGGAGACATTCATTTTTGTCTGTGTTGCTGGAAAATATGGTAGCATTGCTATATTAAAGAAATAAGATTAGGGAGCGTGACCATGATTCTTGTCCCAGTTGCCAAGCCTGGTCATCTTGTGGGACCTTCTCAGGAGCTGCACCTGCCCCATGGAACAGCCGCCTCCCTAAAGTTTATATGGTCCTGATTCCCTGAGCTTTCATTAAACTGGGAACACACTTGGGCTCTCCCTGGAATGGGGTACACCGGTTTACTCCTTGGGAAGTCACTTCTGTTTGTTGTAATCTATATATAAAAGAGAACTTTCATTTTTTAAAAGCACAGAGGTGAAAATTTCCAGAAAGGTTGACTCCCACAGTGTTCTTTTGGGGAAATGGGATATTTATTTACTAAATTTGCATAGCACCATTCATTTTCCTAAATGAAACCTCTTGGCAGATTTTTAATTCCAGGGAAATTAACAATGAAAATGTTCATAATTATGCTATTTAAATATGTACAGGTGAAACTTGAAAAATTAGAATATCGTGCAAAAGTTCATTTATTTCAGTAATGCAACTTAAAAGGTGAAACTAATATATGAGATAGACTCATTACATGTAAAGCAAGATAGTTCAATCCGTGATGTGTCATAATTGAGATGATTATGGCTTACAGCTCATGAAAACCCCAAATCCACAATCTCAGAAAATTAGAATATTACATGCAATCAATAAAACAAGGATTGTACATAGAACAATATCGGACCTCTGAAAAGTATCAGCATGCCTATGTACTCAGTACTTGGTTTGGGCCCCTTTTGCAGCAATTACTGCCTCAATGCGGCTTGGCATGGAAGCTGTCAGCCTATGGCACTGCTGAGGTGTTATGGAAGACCAGGATGCTTCAATAGCGGCCTTCAGCTCTTCTGCATTGTTCAGTCTCATGTCTCTCATCTTTCTCTTGGCAATGCCCCAAAGATTCTCTATGGGGTTCAGGTCAGGCGAGTTTGCTGGCCAATCAAGCACAGTAATCCCACGGTCATTGAACCAGGTTTTGGTGCTTTTGGCAGTGTGGGCAGGTGCCAAGTCCTGCGGGAAAATGAAGTCAGCATCCCCATAAAGCTCGTCTGTGGAAGGAAGCATGAAGTGCTCCAAAATATCCTGGTAGACGGCTGCATTGACCCCGGGCTCAGTGAAGCACAGGGGACCAACACCAGCAGATGACATGGCTCCCCAAAGCAATACAGACTGTGGAAACTTCACACTGGACTTCAAGCATCTTGCAGTATGTGCCTCTCCATTCTTCCTCCAGACTCTGGGTCCTTGGTTTCCAAATGAGATGCACAAATTGCTCTCATCAGAAAAGAGGACTTTGGACCACTGAGCAACAGACCAGTTCTGTTTTTCTTTAGCCCAGGTAAGACGCTTCTGATGTTGTTCAGGAATGGCTTGACAAGAGGAATACGACATTTGAAGCCCATGTACAGGATCCATCTGTGTGTGGTGGCTCTTGATGCACTGACTCCAGCCTCAGTCCACTCCTTGTGAAAGTCCCCAACACTTTTGAATGGGCTTTTCCTGACAATCCTCTCGTGGGCTACAGTCATTCCTGCTGCTTGTGCACCTTTTTCTTCCATACTTTTCCCTTCCACATAACTTTCTACTAATGTGCTTTGATACAGCACTTTGGGAACATCCAACTTCTTTTGCAATTACCTTTTGAGGCTTTCCCTCCTTATGGAGGGTATCAGTGATGGTTTTCTGCACAACTGTCAGGTCAGCAGTCTTTCCCATGATTGTGATTCCTACTGAACCAGACTGAGAGACCATTTAAAGGCCAAGGAACCCTTTGCAGGTGTTGTGGCTTAATTAGCTGATTAGAGTGGAACACTTTGAGCCTAGAATATTGAACCTTTTCACAATATTCTAATTTTCTGAGATTGTGGATTTGGGGTTTTCATGAGCTGTAAACCATAATCTCAATTATGACACATCACGGATTGAACTATCTTGCTTTGCATGTAATGAGTCTATCTCATATATTAGGTTCACCTTTTAAGTTGCATTATTGAAATAAATGGACTTTTGCACAATATTCTAATTTTTTGAGTTTCACCTGTATTTTTTAAGAAATCGCGCAAGAAATACAGGAATAATTATGAACTTTATCCTGGAATAGTATGCAGATACCTTCAGGATCTCCAGGTAGGAGTATTGTCAGCAACAGGTTTTATTCCTCCATAAGTTATTGTTACCTTTATTGTCAGAGTACAACGTGTACAATGAATTGGTCCGTAGCAGGTGGTGTCCATGCCACGGAAGCTATAAATCTCTTCGGTGACTTAAAATCTAAACTGATGGGAGGGGGGGGAAGTACCTAAGTACCTTCCACATCATTTTTTAAAAATCTCTTCTTTGTGATATTTTGTAAATTCTTCTCAAGAGAAGTCCCCCCTCTTCCTGTCTCATGAAGGTGGCAGCAGCAGCTTCTTAGTGCTACAGGATTTCTTATCTGACAAGCAATGAGCACTTCCTAATTTTGAACAAATTAAATCCAATATATATTATATATTATATATAATATATTATTCATGCTAAACCCCCCAAAATGCATAAGGTTTTTTAAATTTTTAATTCCAAAGTGGCTTCCTATTTTGACTCGTAAGACTGGAGCACGCCTGGGAACAGCGGGGCGGAACTGAACCCCTTTGAGTGGGTTCCCCCTCAGCTCAGCTGCCAGAGGGGCTTCCGGGCTCCTTGTCTGGGGGCTCTTCTCCAGAGTTGGCACATTACTAAATGCATGGCAGTGAACTCCTTGTGGTGGGTGGATGGCATTTGCTTATCTTTGTGGCTTTTCCTGTTTGAGGGAACCACACCGCTCATTTCATTGTACCCTCCTTGGCCATGATCTGACAGGAGACCCCTGTTCCCACCCTCCTCTGCTCTCCCATTTTCTCTCTGCAGGTTGGCAGCGGCAGCACAAGGGCAGGGCCCCAAAATCCTGGCAAGGCAGGATGACAGCAGTGACGAGGAGGAGGAGGAGGATGAGGTAGACTTAACTCCAGAAGAATTGGGTAGGTGTGGCCTTGAGATTTTATAACGCTAGACCAGACCCGGGCATTTCATGGCCGTGGGCCACATCCACCCCATAGGTGGTCCCAGTCCAACTGGGGTGGGGGGAAGGGGGAAGCAGCAGCAGGGGGTGCAGTGTTGGCGGCCCTCCACAAGGTCCCAGTTTCTCAGGTGCCCATCCCTGCACAAGACCAGGCCGCGAGCAAGAGCTCCCCCTGGGAAGGAAGGGCTGGAGCCGATTGTGTAGCCAGAGAAATGGCCCACTGGACTTGACCAGAGCCTTGAGAATACGGCAGGCCCTCTTTCTGGCCTTGGCCTGCCTTCTCCTGTGCCTTCCCACCTGCGGTGGTTGTGCCTGGTCCCAGCTCTCGTGTCCCCTGCCTTGGTCGCTGCAGGGGAGGGAAGGAGAGCGCAGGGGGAGCGTGTCTTTTTCCTCAAAACAAAAGGCTCTGTGATCCTTGCATGCGCAGAGCAACACGGACAGGTCAGAGCAACCAGACTGGCTCTCCTCTGCCTTCTGTGCAGGTCTGAGGTATTTTCTTCTTCTGGAGGCTCTATGTCAGTGTTGCCAAGACAACTGGTCTGTTTGGCCTTTGCAGACGTCAGCAAGGGCTGAGGGAGACAGTTTTTGTTTTTTTTAATTTATTTGATGAAGGGCTCTTCCTGCTCCCTCTACACCCCCCCCCCCACGCCCTTGGTAGCTTTTCAGGTGGGAGAAAAGGCAGGCACCCAAAAGCAGACCACCGTTCTTGTATGTAACCTCGCTTGTAGTCATTCCTGCAACGTGTTATGTGAAGTGGGGGTGACTTAGCAGAGATTCTCCCCCCCCCCCAATTAATCTGATTGCACTGGTTTTCAATTTACAAAATTTCATGCATGTAAAATGGAATGAAACTTGTGAAATTTGTGGCTGGTGCCATGTTACGTTGTGTATTCTGCTTCTCCTCGTACAGAGAAAAAGAGGCAGTTTGAAATGAAGAGGAAAATGCATTACAACGAAGCGCAGAACATCAAGCTGGCCAGGCAGCTGATCGCAAAGGAAATGCACGGCGAGGCTGCTGAGGAGGAGGAGGAGGAGGAGGATTGTGAGGAGGAGGAGGAGGATTGTGAGGAGGACGAGGAGGAGGAGATGCAGGATGAGTGTAAAACAAGTACAGAATCAGGTGAGTCCTGGGACTCACGGGGAAAGTCCTTTTCTCTTGGAGGTTTGGACTGGCCGCTCCTGGCGCTGCCGCCCTGAAGCCTCTTGCCAGGGGTCCAGGTTCTGTGCAGTGCGGAAGAGCCTCTCGGTTTGTGCCAGAAGTGCTGGAAGCCTTGGTTTGATGTCTGCTTGCTGGCACGCCCCATCTCTTTCCAATGGCCTTTGTTCCTCCTGGGGGAACCTCCTCCTTGAGTTGGAGAGGGAACAGTGGAGGGCAAGGCAGACAGTTGGGTCTTCTGGTTTTTCCCCCTCTTGCCATCTCTCAGTTTGCAGGAAAGCTTCCGTTTGTGCCAGGAGGCGCTGCGAGGTGGTGCGGACGAACCGTTAGCCAGAGGCGGCTGCTGGCGGGCTTGCCTTCTGAATGCGCCTCCCCCTTTGTATTTGCGTTCCAGATGCAGCAGCATGCCAGAAGCAGAGTGTCTCCTTCTGCATCAGCTTCCTTTGAGCCTGTTGGCATCTCCCGGGGGACGGGGGAGCTCCCTTCCCCCAGGAGTTCATTTTGGAGAGGGAAAGAGCCTTCTTCGCCCCCGAGACACTCTCTTGGCTGGGCGGTTCTTCGCCTGAATAAATTGATCGCTGCTTCTCTTTGAAGTTCCAAGAATGGTGAATGCCGGAGGAATTCAAAGAAAACCTGGGTGTCCAATGTCGCCCACCTCTAGTTGCATAAATTGGCACCCACAGTCTGATCAGCTAAACTTCTCATTTGGAGTTGAGAAGCCTTCTTGAATCACAAAGGTGCAAGGAAAAATAGCCTCACAGGAAGCAAGAGGAGAGCGGGGCCGCCCTCGCTTTTCTTTGCGAAGGAAGCCGAGGGAAGATCACCTCGGGCAATCCTAGCCTGCGCCTGTGAGGAAGCCAAGATAGTGTGTGTGTGTGGGGGGGGGGCGTGGGGGGCACTCGGTCTGAGTAACCAATAGGGAAAGGCTGGGATCTTCCTCCTCCCTCTTGCTTCTCGGTAGAAGTGGAGACCGACGTCTGCCTCTTCAGAAGGGACAGAAAGACCCAGTTTTACTTATTCTTTTGCTAGCAGCCTTCCATTTTGTCTCTCGGTGGGCTTTTTCTGACCAATAACTCTCAATTTTCTCCGGTGACCTAGGCTTTGTTACGAGTCTGCCAGAAATGGCTTCTCGGGTTTTCTGTCTTTTACAGGTGTTTAAATGTTTCATATGGCTGTCTGTCTGCCCCAGGTGTATCATAGAATTCAGCTGCTCTAACAAGTCTAGAAAAATGTAACTCAAAATCCAAAGTACTGAACTTTTCATAAATCTTAGCACTCTGATGTCCAGCTGGAACATTTCTAATCAGTCTTGACCAGGCTGGTTTTGGAGGAGATCTTGCTTTACGCTTCATCTACGAGTGGAGAAGGGACTAGAGGTTTTCTTTGGGCTTCAGCTCATCAGGGACCCTCCAAAAGTTGCCCAACTATTTCAGTAAAATGGTATGGCGCTGTCTTGAAATGGCAACCCTGGTTGACTAGCGTGGAACCAGTGAAACCGATCAATAGCCATAGTAACGAATACACACTTGGCAGCAGCCAAAGTCAGTGGCCTTTACAGACCATCTCCGTCTCCCCCAGGCTCCATTCGCCTCGCAGGAAAACAGCTGTGTGATTGAGACTTTCCAAAACGGCAGCAGAGATGGATTTCGAAGGAAAGGGCCTGCCTCTTCAGGCCTGCCTGATGATACTTCCCAGAACCTGGAGGATGCCCCTATGTTGGGAATGGGGGGGCAGGTAGAAAGCGGTTAACTACCCACCCTGTGCTGTGACAACAAGCATCGTGGATTGTCTTCTTAGGCACCCGGGGAGCCAGTGCAGCTCACAGAGGGTAGGCAGCGTGGGCATACGGAGGCGCACGCCCAACTGCCCACCTGGGCTGATCCACCTAAAGCCTCCAGTTGCTCTTCAAGGGTAGCCTCCTGTGAAATACAAGAAACCCCTCTGGAGAGGACCTAGGCAGCAGAGACCACCCACCCAGGAAAGAGAGAATTGGGGCATGAAGGATGTCCTAAGCCCCCCCGCCACCCCTCCCAGCCGTGGCTGCCGCCTGTTCCAGCCACGAGTCCAGGAGAACTCCTAGGTTGCGCCCCTGTTTCGTTTAGCGTAGCAGCACCCCGTCCAGAATTAAAGATGGCAGAGAACTGGACCCAGGGGCACCTAAAACCAACCACCACTCAGTCTAGCTAGGGGTGAGCAGAAGCCCCTACGGCCACAGCTCCAGTCCCTCCTCACCACTGGCCACAGCAGTGCAGCTTGTGAGAGCTGCAGCTAAACAGCACCCAGAGGGCTTTCTTATTTTCTCCTCCTCCTGCCTCTCTCGCTGCAGAATTCTTTTCTCCAGGTTCCAGGGTCAGGAGGAGAACCCCTGTCCACCTGCAGCCTCCTCACAGTCGCTGGGAAGCGACTGATTAGTCCAGAATTTGTGGTCCCACCTCTCTGGACGTCAGAGGCTTCTGCTCATTAACTCCTCCTGGCGAGAGTCAGGCAAGGGCCCTCGGCCTCTGCTCTCCTCTGAACACTTTTCTGGAAAGAGAGCCCAGGATACCACAAGGTCCAATGAGCCTCCGGGAAGGCTTTTAAAAGCCCCTTTCTCTGTTGGGATCAAAGCGCTTACCCTCCTTTTCCTTGGAGTGATCACTGGAGAGATCCCTAGGTGACAGGCCACAAAGATAAACAATCCACGTGTAATTGGTTAGTAAATGGAATTTGCTCTCTCTGCTTACAGCACAGCATGCCTGGACGGATATCTTGAATTTGGGGATTAAAAAAACATTCAAGTAAAGTACTAAAGCGGAGCTGTCCTTCGTCTCCTTTGCTCTGCCTGCAGGAGCCGGGCCTCCTTTGCGCTTCAGGAAAGTCAGTAAATCAAAGCAGAGCCTCGTGTGTAGGCCTAGTCCAAGGTGGGGGGGGTCAGGATGGCAACAGCAGACGGTGGTGGTGGGTTGTACGTTTTCTGCCGTTTAGGGTTGTCTGGAGTAGCGATTTAGAGGTAGATGCTGCAGTCAGGCAATAGCAAATCTTTTAATCCCCTACAGCCATGTCCAAAAGACAGGTTTTGGCACTGGGAAGGAGGCCATTTTAACCCCCACTGAAAGTCTCGAGTAGTGATATGGTTGTGAAGGGCAGGACGGGCCCCTTAGGGATGCTAAGTTTGCTCTCAGAAAACCCAGATACTCATCTCATTTCAGGAATTGGCACACGAAGGACTGAGAAGTCTATGGAAGTGTTGATTTCCACAGCAAGTATTAAGGATCCAAAACCTAGGAATGTGCCATTGAAACCTAATGCGTTGTGTTTTTTCCAAAGCCCAGCGGGATCCCATGCCGTCAGCGAGGAGCCCCTTGGTCTGCTCCAGAGATGACCAATGCCTGCCCCGCTGCTGGGATGCCCTGGGCTGCCTGCTGTGACCACCCCCGTCTCTTTTTTCCCCACAGTAACTGCTCCTAGCGACCCGTGTGAGAACGTTGCACACAGCCTGGAAGAAGTCTGCTCAGGACTGTAACCGCTTCCAAAGCCACCCTTTTGTGTTCCTTGCCGCATCACCCTTCTGCGGGTCTGTTTCAACAGGTTGGCTTGCACTTTGGTATTTGACGAAAATGGTGGTGATCTCAAGGTTTTCTGTTTGGCAATGAAAATGTTGCTGATGTGGCTGGTTCTAGTGGTCACAGAAGATGGTTTCGCTGTTCATCTGCTGAAGGACACAGTGTGGGGCAGCGCCAGTGAGCCAGGCCCATCGGTGTCACTCCTTTCTCTGGTTTGAACCTGCAGAATACCTGGACACTTTGTTTTCACTTTTGTCATGCTGTAGTATTTGAGTTACACACAAAGGTCCCCATAAGGGCTTGATGTGAATGCGCGGTACTGCAGCTAGGAAAAAGAATGAGCCCCTTGGCACCCGACGAGGCCTTTTGCAAAAGGGATTAATGGAAGAGTTCCCCCCTCCCCTCCCGCAGAGTTTGCATCTAGCTGGTTCGGAGAGGCAGGCAGTTCTTGCCTCGGCGGCCTGCCGAAAGGGAAAAGCTGGACGGCATTCCCAGCTGCAGTGTTCCAAAGCGGGAGACGATCAGCCCGTCTAGGTAGCCGCTGTAGCTTTTTTTCCAACTTGAGTGGGCCGGGATTGGGAGCATTGCACGGGCTCCTCCATCAGGCCCTCTGCTTCTCAGGGTGCCTTCCCCCGTGGTCGAAGGGTCTGCCAGCCTCTAGAAGATAAAACCAGGTTCAACACCCCCATCCCCGTGCTGCCTGTTGGCTTTCCTTCTCTCTCTGGCGGGGCCTGTGGAACAGCCTAACTGGCCTCCCGCTCATACATATATATATCCATGCATCTATGGATGTGTGGAGAGACACCAATTACCGGACAGAATTTCTGAGGGCGGCATTCTCCAGCAGTCCCAGTTGACGGTAGCACCAGGCAGGCAGAGATCCTCCTCCGAGGAGACTCTGGTGTGGTGGCACAGAGAGAGAGTGCACAGCCCCCTGCTTTTGCTGCGTAGCTAGAAGAGGCAGCATTCCCACAGCCCTCTCTTGCCCTGTGGTCTCTCTTCGGCAACCTCTCCACCCACCCTCCCCGCGTCATGAATGAAACTGAATCAAACAGCTGTTTTGTAGTTTGGCCTTCCTGATTTTCTTACGCCTTGGAAGAGGGAGGTGCATCTGTGGGTCAGCTAACGTTTGTAAAATGATTGGGAATGTTCTGACGAGCTGAAGTTGCCCGGAAAACACCCCGGTTGTGCTACTGAGTTTGCTCCTCCACTTCTGGGTTCCATTTCACTGGCTTGTTTCCTCCATGTAACTGTTTTATTGAAGTAAAGAAACCACCAAGTGTATTTTGCAACAAGCTGATCGAGTATCTCCTCCTTGGGGCAGGCAACTTGACCGAAATGGTGACAGAATCCCCATAGGGTAACCTTGTTCTGAGGCTCGGCCCCAATGAACCGTCTTCCTGGAGCTGGACTTTGGTCTGGTGCCGGGGCCTGAATGGAGGCCGCCAGGGTAGGCCAGGCCGGTGGCCAATCGTGGTGGAGGTCTGGGGGAACCTGGAGGCTCTTCTCCCCATTACCCTAACCGCCCCCCCCCCCAGCACTCCTGGCAGAAGCGGGTCCCTTTGTGAGGAGGAAGCGGAGGTTTCGGGGTGCGGGGACTGGATTTAGCTTATTAAATTTGTTTGCTGCCGGGCAGCTCTGAGCTGCTGTAATGGCGTCTCTCGACCCTTCTGACAATAAAAGGGCTCCGCTGAGACACTAAAAAGTTAACTCGGCCAGTAAAACGTGCAAGAGAAGCCAACGGAACGCTCCCCGAAGAAAAGGGGGCCGGGGTGCGGGTGGAATCGTCTGGGGGCGGGGGCGGCGCCTAAGGTCTCAAGGGGCCGGAGAGCCGCAGCCCTGAGCTCGCCCGTCCGCTTGGCGTCCTTTACAGGCGCCCCAGCAGAGGGGAGCTGCAACCTGGCCCCCAGCCTGGGCGAGCTCTCCCCTTCCGGTGTTCGGGCCGCGGGAATGAGGAGAAGCCGCCGCCGCCGCCGCCGCCCTCGGCCGCTGGAGCCCAAAGCGCTAGTGCGCCTGAGCCGCAGCCGACTACGCGCAGCTGGGGGGAGGCGACGGTACCGACGGGAATTGAAGTCCCAGCTGCTGGCCCCGCCTCCTCGCCGTTGACCACGCTCCTCGTGGATTGGCGGCGCTTTGGACAAAGCTCATTGGGCAGTCTTCTTCAAGCCGCCCGGGATTGGCGCGGAGGGTTGGGGGCTGGCACGCGGTTGGATCTCTGCGACGCCCGTCACGGATGGAGAGGGCGGCGTGCAAAAGCCCTCGGCTCAGCAGCCCGGATTGGCTCTCGGGAAGTGACCGCCCTCGGTGGGCGGGGCAGCGTCTGCCGCCCCGCATCCAGCCCGGTGAAGCCGGAAGCGAGGACGCGGCCGTTTGGGATGCGGGTGACGGTTGACTTCGAGGAATGCCTGAAGGACTCGCCCCGCTTCCGGTAGGCGCCTTCCCTGCCCGGGTCGCTTCTCGCTTGGCGCCACCGCCGCCGCTCGCGCCCCTCTGGGGACAGCCTCCCCCCGTGTCCCGTCCCGCGCCGAGGCTGGAGAAGGGGCGGCGGCGGCGGCGGGGCCGGTCGGGGCGAGGGAGGCGCTTCCCACTGTGCGACGCGACCGGAGGAGCCTCGGCGTCCCCAGGTTTCTCGGCGGGGCGGCCCGGGCCACAGGGTGCCGACCGGCCCGCTTGCTTCCGTAGGAGACGTCGCTGCTTCGGGGTCGCCCCGGCTGGGACCCAAAGCGGGCAAAGGGTCAGCCGCCAAGGCCCCAAAGGCTCCGATGCCCCCCCGCCCCGAAATTGGGGCCTCTCCAGCGGTGGGGGGGAGGAGGCGCGAGTCCCCCCGAGGGCTCCTGCTTCGCGGGCCTGCCTTTTCCAGCTGGGAAAACGGGCCTCTCGAGCCTTCCTCGGCCCCGGGGAGCCTCTTTCTTTCCTCTCTCCGGTTTGAGCGATAACTGTCTGGTTCCCGAGTAACGGAGACCAGAAGCCGCTGCTGAAGCCCCGGCGGCTCCTTTGCCTCTGAGCGCCCTTCGCTAAGAAGCAGAAGGCCAGAATTGGGCCTGGAGCCCTTGTGAAGGGAGGGGCCTTGGTGGCCCCCGAGCCCTGGAGAGAAGGTGCCCGGCCATCTCCACCAGGCTCCTTAGGAAATCGGTGCAGCTGCGATTCCCTTTCTAAAGACTGTCACAAATGGATCCCTGTGGGATCTCCTGATTCATCTTGCAGGGCTGCCCTAGAAGATGTGGAAGGAGACGTCTCGGAGCTGGAGGTGAAGCTGGACAAGGTGAGCAAACCTGGCTCCGGCGCCCGCCCCCACCAAAGGTCCTTTTGGGGTGCTTTGGGACCGAGTCGAGGGGGTTCCCGCCTCGCCCGCTGGAGGCAATGAGCCCAACCGGGAATGCCGCCCACCTTCGCTTTTCTTTCAGTTTTGTGACTCTCTGATTGTGGGCCTTGAAGCCTCTGTATGCAAAGGGATGAGCTATTTGCTAGGCTCAGCCGCTCTCTTTGGCACTCATCGGTTGTGAATCCTTTTTTGGAAAAGATGTAGCATCACGAAATAGCTGGCCAGCTTGGCAATCCTCTTTGCCATGAGATAGATAGATAAGATAGATAGATAGATAGATAGATAGATAGATAGATAGATAGATAGATAGATAGATAGATAGGCACCCCTTTCTGGCAAGTTGCACGCTGGCAGTACTGCTTATGGTCAGAGGGCAGAACCTTCCATACCTCGTTTAGAATTGGACGTGGCCCATGCATCCTGTTCTTGACATAGCTTGCCTTCGTATTGCTGTTCAATCCGGAGTGCCATTTGTGGGAAGTATTTGCAAACAAAGTTCTTCCTCTGTAAAATCTGGTGCCTTCCAGTTAAACAATGGGTAGAAGGTGCTTGGTTTATCGATGACCATAATTATAGTTCAGTTGGGTCATTCCTTTGGTACTTATAGTAAAGCAGCAACAGCAAAGCAGCGGTTAACACAAATGTACTACACAATGCCATTGAATCCCATGAGGCCCATGCATGCAGGGCAGCCACTCCAAGGAATTCTCGTTTCCAAATTGCCATTCGTTGACTTTCTCCATATGTGGGGACCCTCCACATGCCTTCTTAGTCAGCACATTCTCGGTGGACAGATTCGATACGTACTGGGCAATGCTGAAGAAGCTCAGGTTCCAAGCCAATCCAGGGTGGAGACACTGAGTAACGCCTGCTGTCTTCTGCGCATGGATGATGCCCCCCTCGGTCTTGTGAGATCTGCCCTCCAGCAGCTGCTCTTCCCCCTGGGTGCAGGAGAAAGGTGTGAGGAGGACCCCAGGGGGAGAGGAGGGGCAGCCTTGGCTGAAGCTCTGGAGGGGCATGCCGTGCCGTTCGTCTTGTCCTTTTATACTGAGCTGTGTCTTTTCTGTTCTGGGTACTCTTGGTCTCCCTGCAGGTCTTCCCAGCTGGAGGTCTGAGGATTGGAGGTAGATGCAGACAGACAGACAGACAGACAGACAGACAGAGGCTTCTGCCCAGGCCAATGGAAGTGCAGCTTCCAAGGGAGTTTCTCCCCACTTCTCCTTTCCATGATACTCACAAGTCTTGGATAAGCTGTCCTTGCCCTCGGGTGGCAGGGCTTTTATGTCCCACCATTCAGACCTGCCGAGACGTAGACGAGCTGGCAGCGGTGCCAGTCGTACTGCCCAAAAATCCACCCTTAGACTCTAGGAAGCTTAGAAGAGACCGGCGATGGTTCTGCCCTGCTGTGACACCTGACACGCTGCCTGGGGAAATGGAACGCATTTAGAAATGCAGGCAGTTTCTTCCTTCCTTCTCCTGCGCTCAGCTGAGTCATCCTGGGGAGAGGAGGTGTCAATCCTGGTCAAGAGACCGAGAAGTCAGTAGGGATGCCAGGGAAGTCCGGGTTTTGTCTCCCACGTATAAACCCGTCAAAAGAGCACCTGGGCCAGGACAGAGGCCTGCGAGGCTGCTGGTGCCTCCTCCTCCTCTTCCGCCAGTGTGGATGCTTATGGACTCCTCTCGGGTAGGCAAACCCTCCAGGGGTGGAATTGCCCATCCCACTTTACTCCGTTTCATCTGAGAGGCGGCCATGGTCGAGATTTTTGCCCGCTTCCCCTTCCTGTCTAGGCTGCCCCTGCCTCAGGTGCTGAGCTACTCTCTCCAGTTTCCAAGGGGGAGGCGGAGGGGGAGTCCCGCACAGCTGCGGGAGCTCCAGCAAGCGAGCGAGTAGGGCCAGATACCGCCAAGGGTTTGTCTGGCGTGTATATTCACAACGGTGGAAACTGACAGAAGTTTCCTGCCTTGATTTATAGGGCGTTAATTGGGACATCCTCTCTTTGATTTGAAATGGCTTGTGGCCTGGGCTGAGTTGCTGGCTGTTGTCCCCTGACTGGCCTTGGCCCCTGGCTTGTTCCTGTCTCCCCTCCCTGCCGTTCCTCCCCCAGCACGGAGGGTTTGTGGCTGAATTGGGATTGAGTGAACTGCATTATCACAGTCCAACAATAAGGCCCCGAACCGCTATCCAGAAGGCCCTGGGTCAGCCGCCCGCCCCCCCTTGATTCAACTCTGGGGCTGTCCTGGACTTGGCTGCAGCTGCGGCAGGATGCCTGGGGGCTGCGGGTGACGGAGGACCTCACTTGGACTGCTTCTGCTGGGAGAGAGGGTGGGAAAGAGACCCTGCTGGCCACCACAGGCAAAGTCACGGCCCCCAACAGCTTTTAAAACATCTTATGGTTATCTGGTGCAACCAATGTATGTAGTCAATCTAAGTATTGAAAAGGGTTGTAAACAATAGAACTGAGAATAAGTCCTCTAGAACAGAAGAGAGAGGCCTAATTAGACTTTAAAGGCCACAAACGAGCGAAGAGGGAGGGTGTTGGAGTAAGGGAGCCTTCCTGGACTGGCAGAGCGAAATGTGTGGAGCAAAAGGCTTCCTTGAAAGGGGTGGGAGGGTTGGGGGCGCATGGGAATCCCCAGATTGGCTGGCTGCCTCTGGAGGCGTCTCCAAGCCCCATCCAAGGGGATGTGGTCAGTCCCCGGTCGATGTGTCATTCAGTGGCCAGAAAGCCGCCCCTCCTACCTGCCCCCTGCCCTTGGCCGGCCCTATAGCCCAGGAGGCTCCTCTGGGACCCTCGGGCTGTGAGGTGGGTCTGAGACCCCCGGGGCGGGGGGCAGAAGCAAGGCGCTCTCCCTCCCTTGCAAATGAAGCTCAGCTGGGCCTTGGCTTCCCCTTTGTGGCAGATGGATGAGTCACGTTGCCCCAGAATGAAGAAGGGCAGGAAAGGAGAAGTTCTCCCTTGAAAATGGGGATGGAGCCCAAGGCCGGGCTCAGCCCTGAGGGGAGGAGGGGCGGCAGGGCTTCAGGAAGCGGGCCCCCCGGGGGTCTTCCGCCTGGGGGGGTGGTCTTGATCTGGGTGGGTGTGTCTCTGGGGAGGCAGAGATCCGGGGAGGACCCCAGTTCAGCTGGACCTTCCAGGGTGGGGCTGAGGGATCTCCTGCTGGGAAGATAAATAAGAGAGCCACCCAGGAGGGGGAGCATTGCGGGAGGGCTGGAAAGGGCAGAGGGCGACCCGGGCATCCCCTCTTGATCCAGGCCTTCTGGCGGGGGAGCCCCCCCCCGCCGCCCTTTGCCCTGCTCAGGCCTAGGGTCACCCCGGGCTCTCCGCCCTCAGAGGCAGAGCCCGTGAGGCTGTTGTCTTTCCTTCCAGCTGGTGAAGCTCTGCATTGCCATGATTGATACGGGGAAGGCCTTTTGTCTGGCAAACAAGCAGTTCATCCACGGCCTCCGGGATCTGGCCCATTACTCGAGCAAGGATGACCTGGTGGAGGTAAGGCCCAGGTGCTGAGCCCAGGTGGGGGAAGAGCTGAGCTCCAGGGGGGGGTCAGGTCAGGTAGGCCAGCCTCTCCTTGGCTCCCGGGGTTGGCATGGCTGCTTCTCCCCCACTCAGTGGCGTGGGGCTCCTCCGACCGCCTGGCGAGACCCTGGTGTCCTGGTCCCGAGTACAGCGGTCACCCTGGATGCTGGGGGGGGGGAGCCCCCCGGGGTGCCGCGCTTCCAGAAGGAAATGCTGCCCCTGTTCAGTTGGGTGCTGCTTTCCACGCCTCCTTTTCTCCTTCTCCCTCTTCCAGGGCAGCTTGACCAAGTTCTCCGACAGCCTCCAGGAGATGATCAATTACCACACGGTATGTTTGGGAAGCAGCTTCATTGAGGCAGAGCCTCTTTGTGGGTCTTGAAACACAACTGATAAGTGAGTGGTTGGCTGTAACCATGTCTGGATGCCCTTCGTGGACCCTTCTAGGCCTTTGGCTCTTGAACTCCCAGGGCAAGCGGGCGACTCAGTTATTCCAGCAGACTTCCTGGAACGCTGCTCTTGGCACGGGGCTCCAGCTGCTGCTGTGGTCTCCCGCCTGGAATACTGCCTGCCCTTCCCTCCGAAACGCATGGGACCCGGGGTGGGGGGGGCGGGGGGAGGCACCCAGGCTTTTGAAATGCCTCCTTCGTTAGGTGGGCTTGTGGGAGAGGACTGCTCCTTTATTTTTTGCCCTGCGTGCCAGCCCCGGTCTCGTGAAGGAGGAGGCAGTCTTGATGTAGACGGGAGCAAGAGCCCAAGCAGGCCACACTTGGTGGCGGGGGGTTGGGGGGGTGGGGGGTGGTGGGGGTGGCTCTTAAATCTGGACCTGAGAAGACTGGCTTGGAATCCCACCTGAGTCTCCATTCACGGGAAAGGTCCTTCTTTTTTTTTTTTGTAACAAATTTTATTAATTTTCAAAGAGAATACACAGACAAACAAAACGTAAAACATAAGAACATAGAACATCTTTTCTAAAAACTGCTTAACAAAACAAATAAGACATCTCATTTAAGTACAACATAGTTCTAAATTATCACGTTTCCACACACAATTTAATATGCATCTTATATTCAACTTCATATCTTATTACTCTTTTCCAACTTCTCACTGTTTCTTCCTTTATTTCTATTCAATTTTATTCGTTAAACTTATACTTTCATGTATTTCATATTACTATATTTCATATTATTACTATTTCATATGTTCTTATCCAACATCATTAATCCTCGATAAACAAACATAAGCTAACAAAATACATAACATAAAAACATAAAACTTCTTTTTAGAAAGCGGCTTAACCCCGGGTTATATCTTTTTGTACAGACATAAATCAAATTCATGCTCACCCTATGTACTATTTCATATCTTATTTAACATTCTATATTTTCCATATGTCTTTTCTTTTCACTCTCTTAATTCTATTTTATTTATTTAATCTCAATTTAAATCATTATTCTTGTATCTTTTGTCCGTTCTTTTTCAATTATCCATTTATCTTTCTCTTTAACACAAACTTTTTCCTGTAATCACTGGTTGAAGTATGACACCTTTCTATTTTCCCCCCAAATTTAACACTTAAAATAATACATAGTTTCTATTCTGATTCTGCTTAGTACATTCTACATAACATTTTAAAATATAAAACGTAATGATCTTAATATACTATATTAAAAATACTGTTCCATAACAAATTAGCTAATTAAACTAATTACACATTAATTACACATTCCCTACAGTATTCTATTAACACATATTTCAAATACAAATACTACAATACAATCATGTGTACTTTTGCAGAATCTCTTTTTAGATTATGTTTTACCCTTTATCTCTGAAAAAAACCTGTTTTATTAGCATCTTGTTTTAAGCCTTTATAACTTCCCTTCTCTTTTTCCCTTCCTTCATTGTCAAATCTAACCTTTTTACCCCCCATCTCTCAATCTCCAGCCTTTTAGTCTCCCTTCTCTGTTGTATTCCTCTTTTCTGTTGCTTTCTGACATTATATCGATTTTTCACCTTATTTTTCCCTTTCTTGGTTGTTTTTTTAGAACTTAAATACTTCATTTTCTTCTCCTTTTTACCCTTTTCTTTCTCATTTAAAATCATATGTCCGTTAAAGATGGCTTCTTCTTCATCATCCCAGCCTTTTTCTTGTTGCATTTCCTGATAAGTAGAAATCGCCATTTCTAAAAAGCAAAGGATAGATCCAAAGGAACCCTTGCCTCCTTCTTCCTCTTCTCTTAATTTTTCAAATTGCATTTTCAGTTCTTCAACAGATACCATTGTGAAAAAAAAGTTTTTAAACAATCCAAATGTTTTCTTAGTCTTTCAAAAGATAGTTAAAGTCCCAAAGTCATCAAGCAATCAAAGTCAGCACAATCAGCACAGTCTGTTTCATTTAGCACTTTCTTCTACTTTCTCTTCCTGGGGTAGAATTCAATTACACAATTCCAAGGTATTTTTGGGAAGTTTTATTGCAATTTAATCTCTAATCTTATAAAACTCCAAGCAGTCTCCTTCAACAAACGTTGGTATAAATCACTTACCTCTCTTCCTTCCCACTTAAAGCAAAAAATTTTTAATTTTTAAATGTCAGTGTTTAGAAATCTAATGTCCCCTTGGCTTTAATTTTCAAAGTTAGTGCCTTCTGCTGCCAAAGCGGGTATTTCCGATTTCCATCTGCTGTTTCCGTGGGAAGGAAAGTGAGGAGAAAAAAAAAAAAACTTTCCCTTTACTTTCCACCGCAGCTTAACAATCTTCTGGGAAACAATATATATCACTTAGAGAGCCAAAGCTCCAGGGTATTCAGATGTTGATTGTCGTCGCGGTTCAGCCAAAAGGTCCTTCTGCCACCCTCCAAGTGGAGCCAACATGGAGGAGGTCCCGTGGCATGGGGAGCTGCCTGGGGAGAGAGAGAGTTTAGACTGGGCCTGGGGGGGTGGGGTGGGGGTGGTATTGAGTCAATTCAGTGGGGTTTTGCCCACGAGCCCATTCCCCCCGCATTGGCTGAAGGCATCTTGGGCCTCTCCCGCATCCCTGGTGAGTCCAGAGTGAGTCACGTTAGTTAAGCTGGCCACCTATTCAACATATTGCATCCCACATGTTGGACTTGGCTTATTGCACTGCCGTCTGCGTTAGAGTGAAATGCGTTTACGTGAAAACAGTGTAAAAGCCAAACCGATAAAGAGATGTTGCAATGCATGATGGCAACAGAAATTTTAACGAAGGCGAATCATAGTGCTATGGATACGTAATTTGTTTTTTTTTAAAAAAACGAAATTGGGCCCTTGTAATGGAACCTTCTGCCGAAGAGAAAGGGGATGAAAAATGCGGAGGGAGCTTTTGAGCTGCACCCTTTCCCCTTTCAGATCCTCTTCGACCAGACCCAGAGGTCCATCAAAGCACAACTCCAGATGTTCATTAAAGAGTAAGTTAACTTCCAGGGTTGCCAAAGACTGGTGGCCTGGTGGGAGTCTGGCCCAAAGGGGAATTGCAGGGCCCTCATCTTGGCCCAGAAGAAGGTAGGAAGTGCAGGCGGTGCGCTGCCGGCCCCCCCCCCGCAACCCCTCTCAAACAAACACTTGGCCTGACCTCCCTGGGGTTGGGGTGGGGGCAGCCGCTCAGCCCTGCTGGCTTGCAGAGAAGCAAGGCCGCTCCCCTTCCCAGGTCTCTTGAGGGACGGCAGGATGTGCCGAGGCCAAGGGAGATGCTGTGCGCGGGGGGGGGGGGGGGGGGCAGAGTTAAGGATACCCAAAGTTGCTTCGGGATCCGCCACTCTGTGTGCCAGCTGTGGTCCCAGAGCAAGGCCAACAGCGGCCTGGCTCCTTCGGTTTTCTCTTCGTTGGGGGACCCTTTTATGCGGGGTTTGGCCTTGCCGGGGGTCCCCCCGGTCATCGTGGGGGGTGGGAGACAGTGTGATATTTCCCTCGGGGAGCCCGAGGGGCCACGTCCGGAAGGCCAGTGCCCGCTTGTGGCTCAGCACGTTCTGGAGGGTCTGGAAGGCACCGTCTCCTCTCCCTGCTGGCACCCAAAAACCCTTTGCCTTCCTTTTCTGCACACCCCTCTTGTGCTTGTGCCGAACCCCTTAGGGAAAAGAAATGCCTCCCTCCCCTTGAATCCCACTCGAGGGGGGGGAAGGGGGGGAGCCCTCCCTTGAGGGAGCCTGGCAGCGTCTTCCCTCCTTTCACGCACTAGAGACATTCGGAAGTTCAAGGAGGCCAAGAAGCAGTTTGAGAAAGTGAGCGAGGAGAAGGAGAACGCCCTGGCCAAGAACGCCCAGGCCCCCAGGAACAAGCAGCATGAAGTCGAAGAGGCCACCAACATCCTCACCGCCACCCGGAAATGCTTCCGGCACATCGCTCTGGACTACGTGCTGCAGGTGAGCCTGGTGGGGGCCGCCTTGCCCGGGGGAGGGGGAAGCAGGGGTGTCTTGCTCGATGTGGCTGGGGAGGGGCTGGTAATGGAGGAAGGGAGGCCGCCTCTTTCCCAGAGGGCCCGTCCCACGCAGGTCTTTGCCGGGAGGGGTCCTGGAAGGGGTGCGAGCAGCCCTGCTGACTGGCCCGTTCCCTTCCCTTGCGAGGCTTGACCGCCCCCTCGCCTGAGCCCGGACTACCCACTGGGAGAACTTTTCCCAGCCCCCTCCCCAGCCCCTGCCTGACCTCCACCCGGTGCGGGGGGCTTCCCTCCCTCCTTTCCTGACTCAGTGAAGCAAAGGGATTTTCTTCTCTCCCAGATCAACGTCCTTCAATCCAAGAGGAGATCGGAGATCCTGAAATCGGTAAGTGGCCTTCCGGCGCAGAGGAAAGCAACGGCAGTCCTCGGCTTACAACCGGCCTCTTAGTGGCTGTCCGAAGATGCAGCAGGCCTCCCCAGGGCTACCTATGGCCCAGTTCTGAAGTTAGGATGGACACCGCCCTCCTCCACACACACACACACACACACACACACACACACACACGCTTCCTTGTGGCCACAATTATAGTTTGCACAGTCCCTGGTCTGTGGTTTATGGTGGTTTGTGTAATGACAGCGGCGGACGCTTTTTTTTTTTTTAATATTCAAAATTTCAAAAATTTTAAAAAACAAGTTCTCACATTTTACAGCGATATCATAGCAGAGTACATGTCCTTTAATAACAATTAAATTCACTTACCATAGGTATGTCTGTAGCTAATTTACCAGTTTCTTACTTACTATACTATTGTTAAAGTACAATACTTATTTATTTACGTTACTTTACATATGTACACATAAGTCGTATATCGTATTCTTCTTTGATATTTCTTTAGTCATTTTATTGATTTTTTTAAAAACAAAACATAAAACATAAAAGCATAAAACATCTTTTTTGAAAGCAGGTTGATCCCGGGTTACATCTCTTCGTACAGACACAAATTCAGATTCATGTTCATTTTATATACCATTCCATATCTTATTACCATTCTACATTTTCTATGTAGCTTCTCCCCTCTTTCAATTTTCTTAATTTTATTTTATTTATTTCATCTCAATTCAGATCATTATACTTGTATTCTTTGTCTGTCCTGTTTCCAGCTGTCTGTTATCTTTTCTCATTAAACAAAATTTCTCCTGTAATCGCTGATTGGAGTATGACGCCTTTATATCTTTCCCCTAAATTTATAACACTTAGTATAATACATAACTTCCATTTGGATTCTGCTTAGTACATTCTAAAGTTACACATTGTATTTTAAAAGAGAAAAAAATTATAAATATATAATATAATTAAAACAACAATCCATACCAATTCAAATCTATTGTTAATATTAGTATTCATTTAAATCTTAAACATTTTACACATTACTTTTCAAATAAGTATCATACTTCTATGGGAACACTTATAAACTTTCCATAGTTACTTCCCCACACTTCACTCATATTTTAAAACATATCATTAAAATGTTCCCATTCCTTCCTAGTTCAATTCTTTCATTTATTTCATTTCATTTATTTTGTTCACAAAAGTTTCACTGAATTACACTGAGTATTTTATCCCACTTTTGAATCATATGTTGTTTCCAATTTTCTAACATTATTTCTAATACAAATATAACAATACTATCTTATGTACCTTTGCAGAATCACTTTTTCAGTTAAATTTTTACCCATTATCTCTAAATAAGTTCTGTTTCTTTACATCTTGCTCCACACCTTTGTAGCTTCTCTTCCCTTCCTTCCTCCCTTGCTGCTTCTCTCTGCCCTTTTTACCCCCTTACCTCTCCACCTCCATTTCCCTCTCCTGTGTTCCCATTTTCTGTTGCTTTCTAATATTATATCCACTTTTCACCTTATTTTTCCCCTTTTTGGTTGTTTTTTTAGGTCTTAAAGTCTCCATTCTCTTTCCCCACTTTCCCCCTTCTTCCCCAAGTAAAGTTACTTGTTCATTAAAGATGGCTTCTTCTTTGTCCCAATCTTCTTGTTGCGCAGTCTTTTCTTGTAGTTTCTCATAGGTACAAATCGCCATTTCTAGGAATTGAAAAACGGAGCCAAGAGAGCCCTTCCCTTCTTGTTCTTCTTCTTTATATTTTTTAAATTCCATTTTCAGTTCATCCACAAGTGGTGCCATTGTAAAAAAAAATTTCAAACAACCACCCAAGTGTTTTTAGTCATTCAAATATAATTTCCAAAAGTCACCAAGTCACCAAGCAATCCAAATACACACAAGCTGTTTCTTGTAGCACTTTCTTCTTTTTTCACTTTCTTTTCCTGAGGTTACTATTTAGTTACAAAGTTCCAGTTAAGATGTATCTTTTAGAAGTCTTGTTGGGATTTAATCAGATTCTTTTAAATTCCAGGCAGTCTCCTCCTTCCAAATCTTACTCTTATTCTTTTCCTCTCCCTTCCCACTTACAGCAAAAAAAAGGTTTGTTCTTTATATTCAGAAGTCCTTATTGTCCCCTTGATATTTAATTATCCAGTTTAATTACCTCTTGATGCCAAAGTGGGTTTTTCCGATTTCTCATTCATCTCTGTTCGCTGTCAGGGTAAGGAAGGAGAATGAAAGAAATTTTTTTTTTCCCCTTTTCACTTTCATTCGCTACTTTGAAATCTTCTGTGGGAGCAATGTACCTTTTTTAAAATTTAAATTCCAGGATTCCTTGGTTGTTGCTTCTTATCCCGGTCAGCCAAAACTTTCACTTCTTAACTTCCTCCTGCACTTTCTTTTCCGGATGAGTGCTGCTTTGAGGCGGCCATTTCTGATCGCCGCTCATTCGCCTTCGGGAAAGGGAATTTAGCCAGCTGGGTAGGAAAGATGCGGCTTCCCTCGCCCCTGCTGGGATCTCCCGCCTCTTTGCCACCTCTACGGGGTGGCTTAGCCCCAAAGCCAGACTGGCTCGGGATGCTCCAGCGGCGAGCCCAGGCAGAAACCACGCACGATCGCGGATTCCTGCCTGCCGCCGAAGCCCTGCAAACCGGAACCCTCCATTTCTTTAGTCATTTTCACAGTATGGACACTTTATAATTGCCACGGAAAAGCTCATAAAATCAGGTTGGCCAAGTGGGTCACCTCATTTACGACTGCGATGGGCAGGAGGACGGCTCGTAGGCACTAGGTAGCCCATTATCCCCAAAGTGCTCAAGGCGGGGTTCAGTAAGGGGGGAGGTAGCCTTGGGGCCCACAGGCATGGGTGTTTCAGGTGCCCCCCCCGGGTCCAGACTGTCCCATCTCCTCCCGCCCTCACCTGCCCCCTTTGCCCCCCACAGATGCTCTCCGTCATGTGTGCTCACCTGGCCTTCTTCCACCAAGGCTACGATCTGTTCAGTGAACTGGGGCCCTACATGAAGGAGCTGGGTGCTCAGGTAAGGAGGGAGGGAGGGGCTGCCCCAGGGGTGGGTGGGCGGGAAGCCAAGGGGCCCCTCTGCCCTCCTACCCTACGGAGGATGTTGTGGGGGGCTCGATGTCAGTCCAGAAGGCCCCAAATCCTCAGCTGCTGGGCAGGAGCCTCAGCTCCCCCTCCGGCCCTGTGGGGAGAGCCCAGCACGGCCGCTGAGGCTGTGAACGAGTCGTCCTTTCCTCCAGCCTGAAGCAATGTGCCAGTCCAGCCGCACGGGCAGCTTGGCACCCTGGGGCTCCCTGGACACCGTCTCTCCCCCCCCCCCGTCCCCCCAGAGAAAGGCAGGGCTGGGGGCAGAGCTGGAGGCAGGGCCTGGCCCCGGGGAAAGGCGGCTCCCCTTGGGCGCGGGGACGTGAAGTGGAGGCAAGCGCCTGTGGGTTCCCTCCTTGTCCTTGTCCTTTCTCCAGCTGGACCTCCTGGGTCTGGACGCGGCCAGGGAGAAGAAGGAGATGGAGCAGAAGCATTCCACCATCCAGCAGAAGGTACCTGCCCCACCGGTGGGCTCTTGCGGGTCACGGGCCGCCCGCCCCAGCAGAGCAGGGCCCCTGCCTGGGGGAGCTCCCTGGAAGAGCACCCCTCTCCCCCCCCCCCGGCCCCTTTGCCGGCAGCAGAGCAAAACCCCCGCCTCGCCCCGTCGCAGGGGGCTCTCCATGGGGCTGCCGGGGGTGGGGGGGCAGCGGGGTGGAGGAAAGGGGAGCGTTGCCTCTTCCATCGCCCACGTTACCTGCCCCAAGGCCGGCCCCTTGCCGCTGGGTGCCATGGCCCTTTGGAGATGCCAAGCAAATCTCACCTGCCCTCCAGGTGCCTCAAGGGGAAAGAGAGCCCGCCTGGTCCAGGGGCTCAGCCTGACAGCCCCCCGGGTGTTTGTGCTCTCCAGAGGGGTGGGTGTCCTCGGGTCCCACCCTGAAGCAAGGGCTACTGGTGGGGCAGGCTCTTTGCTCCCCTCCTGCCCCCAAGAGCTGCCCCCAAAGGCAGCTCTGTAATCCCCCCCCGCCCCCATTCCCTGCCATGCCGGGTAAAACAGGGAACTCCCAGCCGATCGATCCTCGCTGGCGGATTAAAAAAGTATTCATGCAGGGATCAATAAAAGATTGGAAATGGGGAAAGGAAAGGGATAACCCTCCAGAGACTGTGCTAAAGGAAGGAAAAGGTAGCGTGGGATGGTTATAAAACCGGCTTTAACCTTCAGGAGGAGGCCAGTTTTTGAACCGTCCATCTTTGCAGGGGGTTTCACTGGCTTTGCTGGTTGGCTGGAAGGGTCTTGAAGGGGCCCTTGGGTGGCAGCCGGTTTCTGCAGCCCAGCTGCCACTCTTCCTGGGTTTGCTGGCTTTTCCGCTCAGGTGTGTGGGCCCTTCCCCTGGCTGCTGTGGTCAGGGGAGGGGCCTCCTCTGCCGTGGCTCCTGCCCTCTGGAACGTGGGATCCCACCCTCTCCCCTTCCACCGGGGCCTGAAGTGGAGGGGGGGGTGGATTAAGGAGGGGAATCCTCCCCCCTCCCAGGCATCGTGCTGCCTCCCTCCCTCTCTGTTAACTGTAACTTAGGGTTCTGTTCGTACTCTATAGTTTTTAAAAAAATACTTACCTTCCATGGTCTTCTATCCCAGAGGATTCCCGGTTACCCAGGTCAGGATTGTCCCAGAGGTGCTTTTCCAAAAGGCAACTGGGCTCCCGGTTTTCCTTGAGGAAGTTTCATGGCTTGGATGAGAAGGGAAACCAGGAAAGGCCAGCAGCACCTTTGGGACTGCTGTGACCTGGAGGACTGAGAACCTCCAGAGACATAAAACTATAAAAGATAAACATTTTTAGAAACAATAAAAATAGAATTACAATCCAAAGTAATTACGATGCAATGTGCACCTTTTATGGTTTTACTCCTTTTAATCCTGATCCACCCTTCAAAGCAAGATTAAACAGATTGAATCACATAGATACTGTACAGTCAGGTGTGGGATTCAGATTTTTTAAAAAACGGTTCTGTGGGCGTAGCTTAGTTGGTGGACATGGGTTGGTGGTCATGTGACTGGGTGGGCATGGCTTGGTGGTTATGTTATTGGCTGGGTGTGGCCAATTCAATATCACTCACATGGAGGTACACATCTCCTCACCTGGCCTTTCATGACTGTGGGGATGCTGCAACAGTCGTAAGTGTGAAAAATGGTCATAAGTCACTTTTTCAGTACCATTGTAACTTTGAATGGTCACTCCACATGAGCAAAGTACCAGCAAAGGAGGAGGAAAAAAACTCCAGAAACATTCCAGAGACAGGAAGTCTAGTCCTGCCAAGAATGGAATAAGGGTTAACGGAGAGGCAGTTTCTGTAAGCAACCCCAGAATGTTTCCTTCCTGCCTTCCTTACAGGATTAGCCCAGTAATTTCTTCTAACAACCGGTTCTCCGAACTGCTTAGAATGTTAACAACCGGTTCTAGCGAATAGGTGCGAACTGGTAGAACCCCACCCCTGTGTACAATGCATTGTTAATGCAATATCAGGAGTTTTCAGTTCAGTTGTACAGAATGTGAAGGATGTGTGTTTGTGTTTTATTTGTATAGTTATAGTTATGTACACTGAAGATGGCATTTAATTTCGTTGTTATGAGGTGCAATGACAATAAAGATGATAGATGACCTAAGTAGGTAGGTAGATAGATGGGGGAGAGGAAAGATTGATAGGTAGGCAGATTCCTAAAAGCTCGAGTGCCGCACCGACTCTTCTGTTCACTCCCACCCTGGAAGCCTCCGGAGCCAGCGCAGCCTTGCAGGGCCACCTGGGTGTGATGCGGTTCATCCACCGGTACTACCCTAGCTGTGGGGTGATGCTGAAGCGATCGCTGGGAGGGGATTCTCCCCACTAGCCAAGGCTCTGGTACCAGGGGAGGGGAATCTAGCGCAGGAGTCCTCCTCCAGGTGCGCTGAGCGTGGGGGCTTTGCTCGCAGGCTTCATTATAACTAGGCGACGTCTTCATCAAGAGGCGCCTGAAAGGGGTGGGGAGACCACGTGGAGGCCTCCCAGCAACGAGCCAGAGGCTCCTGGGCACCTGAATCTCCCCCGCCCTTTCCTCAGGCCCCTGGATGTGAGGTGAGAGGCTTGGACTCGCGCCCCCGACCTCCCCGCAGAGGCTGACAGGAGGCCTCTCTTTATGCCAGGACTTCTCCAGCGACGAGATGAAGCTGGAGTACAACGTTGATGCGGTGAACGGCATTGTCATGGAGGGCTACCTCTTCAAGCGAGCCAGTAACGCTTTCAAGACCTGGAACAGGTAAGGCTGTTCCCTGAGGGAGCCGTAGTCTTTGCCTCTGGATTCCTCTCCGGGGCCCAGGGGCTCTTCCTCACCCTGCGTGGCGGGCCACTCGGAGCCCAAGGAATGGAGAACGGGGCGCTCCTTCAGAGCAGTCGGTTGATTGTTGCTCGCCCGCAGGCAGGAATCCTGCCAGACTAAAGCACGTAAGTGCATAGAGATCGGCTCCACCCTGCCCTCTTCCTGCCCGCCAGAGATTCCAGGGGCCCTTTGCCTCTTGGCTCTCTGGGAAGGAGCCCCTCCCTCCTGCCCCTCCGAGCTGCGTCCCAGCACAGTCCTCCCGCAGTTAACAGGCAGGATGCTGCAAAGGTCTCCTCCTTCCTTGGGGAGGAGGTCCCTCCCTGCAAGGGGTCGGGGGTGGGTGGGGGGTTCTTAGGACTGGAAATGCCCCTGGTGGGTGGGAGAATTGCTGAAAAAGAGCCACCCAGGACGACCCAGGAGAAAGAGGTGGGGGAGCAAAGGCCAGGCTGGCTAAGAGTGAGGAGGGTGACAGCGGAGGTTCTGCTCCAGTGAAGACAAGAGCGTGGAAACGGGGCCTCCAGCAGAGAGCCCAAGGGGGCTCGGAGCCAACGGCCCAAAATTCAGGGGGCTGAAAGAGCCCCGAGGGCAGAAGGGAGACCCCGGTGAGTGCAGGGGAGTTTATGGGAGCCCCCTGTTAAATCGGTGGGGTTTTTTGGAGCTCCTAAGGTTCAAACGTAGATAACCTCCAAGTTCTCTCTTTCACATTGTGACGATGGAGGGTGGTCAGGCCACGTGGGGAAGAGCAGGGAGAAGGACCCAGCTTACAGCCTGGTTACGCCTGGGGAAAGAACCGGGGGAGGTTGGGGGTGCGCTGGCCCGGTCACCCGCAGGCACCTGTCTCTCTCTGCCTGGCCCGGAAAGAGGGCAGGCCGCCTTTGTCTTCCTGGGCCAGTGAGGAGAGAGGGCGACCGGAGGGGCCTTGCTCTGGGCCGGGCAGAGGGGCCATCTCTCTCCTGGCCCCACTCTAGTGGGCATCTATCTTCCTTGGAAGAAAAAGAGGGGGTCCCAGGGGCAAAAGGAGGGAGCCCCTCGGGGGCAGCAAAGGTCAAGGCAGGTCTCAGGGAGCCAGAGCAGCTGCCGGAGGGTGACGACGGGGCCTGAACCTGAACCCTGAACCCCGGGGCAAAGGGACAGGGCGGATCAGAGATCTCCAGGAGCTTCTTCCCAGGGGGTTGCTCTGAGGTTGGGCAAAGCACCAGGACTGTATTTGGGGAGTCCTTGGATTGGTTTGTCCGAGGCAGGAACGCTGACGCTATTGGGGTGAGTTGGGGGGGGCAGCCTTGTTTTCACGCTCGGCCTGGGAGGGGTCTTGGCAGCAGCAGGTGAGTTGGGGGCCCTTGTCTCTAGTGCCAAGGCTTCATACGTGCCTTGGTGAGGCCACACTTGGCATCCAGGTTTGGTCGCCCCCGTATAAAACCAATGCTGAGACTCTAGAAAAGGGGGCAAGGAAGAGGATCGGGGGGCGGGGTGGGGGTGGGGGGCTGGAGGCTAAAACATACGAAGAACGGTTGCAGGAGCTGGGCGGGTGCAGTGGAAAGAAGGGCCGGGGGGGCAGGATAGCGGTCCTCCAATATTTGAGGGGCTGCCCCAGAGGAGAAGGGGGGGGTGTCCACCTATTCTCCAAAGTACCTGAAGGCAGGACAAAAAACAACAGGTGGAAGGAATCCAGTTGAGGAGGGGAGCCAGCTGGAAGGAAGGAGGGATTCTCTTGTCAGCGGGGGCTCCGTCCCGGGAGGCTTTTAAGGAGAGGCTAGGCGTGGCTCCCTGCCAGGAGGCCCCTCCAGGGTCCCGGCCAACTCCTGCTATTCCGAATTCTCCTGGATTGGCATCTGCAGGGGAGGCCCTTCGAGGCCCCCTGGTGCTCGACGCCCCAGCTCTCCTCCCGGTGCTTCGTGGGGGGCCCTGATGGGGCTGGCTGGCAGGGGGGGTGGTGGCTGTGGCGGCTGCCCCCCCTTGCCGGGCCGTTGGGGGCGGGGGGGGGGAGGGGCCGTGCCCAAGAGCCGAGCCACTTAGACGGTGGCCGTCTCCTTCCTCTCCCAGCTCTGCTCCATCGCCTCCAGCGCTCGGCCGGCTTGTTTCCCGCCTGGTTCTTTTGACTTTGGTTTCTCCACCCGTCTTTCTCCTGGTTCTGTTTTGACCCTCCCTCATTTTCTCCACCTGACAGGAAACCCCCTGGTGGCATCAGGTACCTCTCGGCTTGTGCCCCCTTGGCGCTTCCTCCCTAGTTCTGTGCCCAAGCATGCCAGACAGCCAAGGCTCCGCCCCCGGCCGGCCTCCCCCTCCTCCTCCTCCTCCTCCTCAGCTGGAGAGGGTGCAGGAGCAGCCGCCTCTCTTCCCGGGGGTGGGGGTGGGGGGACATGCCTGCTGCCCAGGTCCCTTAACAGGCAAGGCCAGCCCCCCCCCTTCTAACTCTCCGGGTATCTCTGGGGCTCCAGGGTCAGTAACCTCGCTCCCCCCAAAGAGCCTTTTCCTTTTAGCTTACGCCTTTTATGAAGATTTTTAGCAATAATAATATTAATCATTGCTTGAATACCTTTATTGCTTTTAGCTTCCTTGTATGCCTCCCAGAGCCCCTTTTTTGTGAGGTGCCCCCCCCACATCAGTTTGACAATAAATAAACAATGGGGGGGACGCATCAGAGGAGAAGCGCTGCCGGGGGGGGTCGGGGGGGGGGGGCTTAACCCTGCCGCCCTGTGGCTGTTAAGGACACAATCCCTCCTCCTGTTCCCCTCCTTTGAGGATGGGGAGGGTCCTCCACCTCCAAGCTGAATCCAAATGGCAGCTGTGCCCCCGCCCTGTTCTACCCCACCCCCAGTAGGTGATGCCTTCTGAGCCCGTCTTCTCTGCCTTCTCTCCCCCCGCATTGGTAGCACCGTCCCTCTTATTGCTGCACGTTGCCTGCCGGTTCTGTGGCTCCCCCTCAGCCTTCCCCTTGTGCCGCTTCAGCCTCTGCCATTTCTCTCTCCTTGGGGGCCGAAGGGGCCTGGCTGCCCCTCCCCTGTCCTTGAGGGCGCCTGGTGCCCCTCAAAAGGCCGCAAGAGCCCCTGGCTGGGCCGGAGTTTCCTTCCTGGGAGAGCAGCCCTTGATGGAGGCGGTTCTCAGCTGGGGTGGCAGCCTCTCCTGCCCGGAGAGAGGCCACGTTACCCACCCGAGATGCAGCGAGTGGGGTTGAAGCCCCCTTAGGTGGGGGAGAGCTCAGTGCCCAGCATTGGCCAGTTACTGCAACGGGAGGGTCTCTGCCCCCACATCCCTGCCCTGCCCTGCCCTGCCCTGCTGCGTCTGCCTGGAACAGCGGAGGGCAGTGGCCGCCCAGGGCCAGCTGGGTAGCTGCTTCTGAGGGGGGAACCATCCTGCTGGCGCAGGGCCATTTGGGGTGGGCAGTGGGGAAGCCCCTCTGCCTGTGGCTCAGCCTGCTTTTTTTGGGGGGGGAGGGGGCACATCTCTGGAGTTATCAGCACTTGTCACAGTGGGGGGTCATTCAGAAAAGAACCCAAAGGTAAAGGGCGCAACTCCCTGTTAGCAATCTCCCCCTCTGCTCTCCCCGCTTCGTTCCCCCCGGCCCCCAGGGGCTTTTTCTAAGCACTCTCTGGATCCCGGCCAGACGTCGTGGGCTCACTGGGCGTAAACGGGGTCCTGGCCAGTTTCCTTTTGGGGTTGAGGGCTCTGAGGGGGTCCAGGAGCTGCTGCTGAGCCCGGCGTTCCCACCCCTCCCTCGCTGTTAGAGCAGCACAGCAGGGGGGCCCTCTGGCTGCTTTGCGGAGGCCCTTGAGTGTGTCTCACGCGTGCGCTCACACACACACACACACACACACACACACACACACACACACACAGACGCGTACCCTGCTTAATGGAGTGCCCACCCTGGGTGCCTTCAGCCTCGGTCTCCGCCTGTCGAGGGCGGTGCTGACTCCGCTGCCTTCCCTTGCGCAGGCGCTGGTTCTCCATCCAGAACAACCAGCTGGTCTACCAGAAGAAGTTCAGGGTAAGTCCCGGGGGGCGCTGGGGAGCCCCCCTGGAGCTGCTGTTGGCACGGCCTGGTCCTCGTCCGCAATGAGGGCAAAAGGAAGGTTGTTCTGGGACGCTGGCGCCCTCGCTTGCCCGCCTAGGGCAGGGGTGGGGCTGGGTGGGCAGGCGCCCATCCCGCAAGTGGCATACGCAAGGCGTGCCTGCTCAGGACGGCTGGGCACAGCCTGGCATCAGGCACCCTGGGCCTCTCCCTCCTTGGCCTCTCTCTCGGCTGCCCAGGAAAGCCCCTCCTCGCTCAGGGCGCTCTCCCTCGGTGGTGGTGGGGGGGCAAGGGGGGGCTCCAGGTGGGGACCAGGCCCTGCAGACGGCTCAGCTTCCCTCCCTCCCCCCCCCAGGATGCGCCCACCGTGGTGGTGGAAGACCTGCGCTTGTGCACAGTGAAGCCCTGTGAGGACCTAGAGAGGCGCTTCTGCTTCGAAGTGGTCTCCCCGACCAAGTGAGTGGGAGGACTCAGCCCGAAGGCCCCCACCCCCCCCCCCTGCCCGAACGGATCCCTTTCGGAGTTGGTGCCGTTTCTGAAAACCCCAATTGGCCGCTTTGCCCAGGATGCTAAGCCAGGAAGGAAACCCCTTCCCGGCCAAGATCGAACCTGACCGTGTTTAGCCACAGTACAAATGTGTCTGGGACGAACGTTGAGTTGGGGAGGGGGGCGGAAACCTCCCCTTCTCAGCCGAGGCTAAGGAGTCCTCTCCCAGCGTCTGCCTGGCTGAACCGGGGCCGGGTCTCCTCCCTCTCAATCCTGGGCAGAGGAGACCCTCCCCCGCCCCCAACACCCCCGTCCAGCTTTCCTTTAGCAGGACCAGAAGGCCTCTCACTCTGCAAGAAGCCCCCTCCACCTGTTGTGTGTCCCCCCCATTTTCTGGATATCATTGTTTAGCTCCCCCCGCGATTGTGTTGGGAAACGGCTCCAGCAGCGTAAATTGGGGGGGCTTGACTTTAAGGCTGGAAGGTGTGAATTGATATCCCATTTATACCCTTAATTCTTGGGGGGAGGGGGGCAGGTGCTGCCAAAAGCCAGGCGCCCCCAGGGGCTCCCCTCACTCGCCTGGCCGTGGCTCTCTTGGGCAGGAGCTGCATCCTGCAGGCTGATTCGGAGAAGCTGCGTCAGGCGTGGATCCAGGCTGTGCAGACCAGCATCGCCAGTGCCTACAGGGAGAAGGGGGAGGAGGCCGAGGTGGGTGCCCGTCCCCCCCCCGCCCCACCCCGGCCACACCCCCTCTGGAGGCCTCTGCTGCTGCCACCGCCACTGGGGCTCGCAAGCGGAGCAGTCAGCGCCGGCTCTGGCCTGTGGCAGAGGCGCCATCGGGGACGTCCGGGAGACGGTCTTGGGGGCTGAGGAGGGGCAGCCCCAGCACCTTCCTGCTTCTCCCGCAGGTGGAGAGGAAGCGGCCCCCCTCCACAGGGAGCCCCGAGTGCAGCCAGGAGTCTAGAGAGAAGTCGCTGAAGGGGGAAGGCTCCCTCCAGAGGGTCCAGGCCATTGCCGGCAACGCGGCGTGCTGCGATTGTGGCCAGGCGGACCCCCGCTGGGCCAGCATCAACCTTGGCATCACACTCTGCATTGAGTGCTCGGGCATTCACAGGTGGGCAAGCGGGCGCAGCCCCTGGCGCTCCCCTCCTTCCCTGCCTCCTTCCTAAGTCGGTGCCCTCTGCCTGCCCTGCAGGAGCCTGGGCGTCCACTTCTCCAAGGTCCGGTCCTTGACGCTGGACTCGTGGGAGCCAGAGCTTTTGAAGGTACCGCCTCTGTGGGGCGAGTGGGGGGGGGGGAAGCAGAGGCCCTTGGGAGTCCGGGGGGGCTGAGGCCCAGCCAGGGCAGGACCTCTGCTCAGATCAGCCCAGGCGGGCACCCCTTTCGGTTTCTGCCAATGGGGCCTTTGAAGAAGGGACCACTGTGTCAGCACTGAAAAGTCCCAGAGGCCTCGGCCCAGCCCCCCACCCGGAGAGGCAGCGCAGGGTTAGGGCCGGTTCTGATGATCTGTGATTTTCCTACAGCTGATGTGTGAATTGGGAAACAGTGTCATAAACAGGGTGTATGAAGCAAACAGAGAAAGAATGGGAGCCAAGAAGCCCCATCCTGGAAGCCAGAGGTACTTATAGCAGCGCAGGGGCTGCCTTTGCCCTTTCCCTTCAACCCTCCTCGGTCTCCGTTAGGGTAGGGGCCCCATTCCCCACAAGGCTGGAGCTGAAGGGGCCTTAGAGGCCATCCAGTCCAATGACTGGCGAGGGCACGACCTGCTTCAGGCAGAGGCCCGTTTGGCCCACTTGAAGCTCTCCCGGTTGAAGGGAAGCGCAGCAGCCCCCACAAAGCCCCCTCCTGCCCCACCCACTGGGAGCCCCACAGAGTCGCTTCCCGGCCTCCTTGTGCAGGTGGGGCCTTTGCTTGGTATCCCCACCCCCCATGGTTGGAAAGCCATGTATGATCGCTCCTTGGATATTGTCCATCCATCGTCTGCTTCATATTTATTGTTTTTTTAAAAAATAATATCATGGGAAACTTCCTTTTTTAACTGAAGTCATAGTAGAAGGCGTTCCCGCTATCTACTAAAGCAGTAACGTGTCCAAAAGAAAAACAGTGAGAACGTTAGTCTGGCACGGCGAAGCTGTGAGTTGGTTTTGGTGAGATGGGCGGCTGCACAAATCGGACCCATCATCAGTCCCCCTCAGTGCTGGCGTTGCTGCTGGCTGCGTTCCTGGCCCCCCTCCCCCGCTTCCCACCTTAGGGCAGGGAAGGGGGCTGCCGTGTGCCTTTGTGAGGAGGGGGCTGCCCAGTCGTCCTGGATGCCGGCTTCCTGCCTGTGGGCAGCGGGGCCGAGGCGCCCATCCCATTGCCCTTGGCTGCTCCTGGGGCAAAGGGCTGGACGCTCCAGCCAGCCCCTGCCACCTCGGGTGCCCCGGGGGAGGGCTGGAAGCTCACCTGGGGTGTTTTCTGTGTGCAGGCAGGAGAAGGAGGAGTACATCAGAGCCAAGTATGTGGACCGCCGGTTTGTGTCCCCTGCTGACCCAGCCCTGACCCCCAGCCAAGAGGGGGTGAAGCAACGCAGCCCTGGAACCCCAGCCGCCCCCTCGAAAGGTATCCAGGCTGCTGGCCGAAACCTCGCCCCCCCCATCTCTCTCTCTCTCTCTCTCTCTCTCTCTCCCTCGTAAAAGGAGGGGGGGAGAATCCCGCCCGGGCAACCCTGGGGAAGGCTCCCACGTCCGGCTTTCCAAAGCCCAGAGGGAAGCAGAGAAGGCCACGGGGTTTGCGCTTACTGACGGCCGCTATTGGCCAGCCACTCCCCCCCTCCCCCCGTCCTTGGCCTGCCACTGAGCCACGGCCCAGGGACCGGTGTGAGGGGCAGCCGGGCTCTCTTCTGTCTCAGGGAATTAGATTTGCTCTCCTCCTCCTCTGACTCCTCCTCAAATCCACGTAGTAGTAAGACTGCTCTGGTGCACCGCATGGCTGCTGCTTTGGGCTTCTTTGCAACTTCTGGGGCTGCTGTCGGCCCCCCTCTGCCCCGGGGAGGGAGAACCGAGGGCTGCCTCCCAGGCTCTGGGGGTGGGCGAGCCGAGGCTGCACGCCCTGCGCTCACCAGTCTGCCAAGGCAGGTGTGTGTGTCCCTCCCGCCCCACGGCTGCTGCCACTGCTAAGGGCTGCCTCTCCTTACAACAGTCCCTAGCGCTAGCAGCGACCAGGGCCCCCAGCCCGGCAAAGGGGAGATCCAAGAGATGTTGGCAGCCGTGGCCCCAGCTGGCATCTTGCATGAACCAGGTAAGAGCTTCTGCTGGGGAGGCTGTGTGGGGACCCTCGTCTTCTCTCCTTGGGTGGGATCCCCATCCCTCTCCCCCCCCGGGGCTGCCCGAGAGCGTCAAGCAGGAACATGTTTTGGACGTGTGTGTGTGTGTGTGTGTGTGTTAAAATGTCTAAAGTGACGGGGGCTTCAGCCCTCTCTGCAGTGGGCCGCTGGGCCTCCTCCAGCTGAGCTGAGCTGGGGGGGGGCGGGGGGGGAGCAGAGCGGCAAGTAGGACGTGCCTCTCCTCCTCCAGGGGGAGAAAGCCAGGGGGAGGCCGCCTCGGCTGCTGCTGCTGCTGCTTCCCAGGATGCCAGGCTGCGGGTCGCAAGGCTGCAGCTGTACCAGGCGGCCTACCAGAAGAGCCTTCCCCGCATGGCCGAAGCCCTGGCTCAGGGGGCAGGTGTCAACTGGAGCAACCAGGAGAAGAACGGCTTCACTCCGCTGATCCAGGCGGTTCGTGGGGTGAGCTTTGCCGGTCCTGCCGGGCCGGCCAGCTGCCCTGGCCACCGGATCCAAGGGCGCAGGATTCGGGTTGCATCCCGCAAGCTTGGGGAAGGGAGGGCCGAGGCCCTCTTCTGGCCGAGAGCTCAGGCTGGATCCCCCTTGTCTCCCCGTCAGGGCTCCCTGGTCACCTGTGAGTTCCTGCTCCAGAACGGGGCCAACGTGAACCTGAGAGACGCCCAGGGCCGAGGGCCGCTGCACCATGCCACCCTTTTGGGGCACACCGGGTAGGTCTTCCGGGCCCCTGCCAGATTCCTCGGAGGGCTCCTCCGTGGAGGCTCTGTTCTGCAGGGAGTTGACCGCTGTGCTGGTTCCCTTAACAGGCAGGTGTGCCTGTTCCTGAAAAGGGGGGCAAACCAGCATGCCAGGGACGAGGACGGGAAGGACCCCTTGAGCGTCGCCATAGAAGCCGCCAACGCCGATATCGTGACCCTGTAAGGACGGAGTTTTGTGGTCTCCCTTTCACGAGGAGGACCAGGCTGGGAGGAGGCTGGGCAGAGGTGGGGTGGCCCTCAGGCGTTCCGGCCTGAGCCTCTTTTTCCTTTCTCCGCAGGCTGCGCTTGGCCAGAATGAACGAGGAGATGCGGGAGTCGGAGGGCCTCTACGGCCAGCCAGGTCCGCCTGCCCATAGCCCCACCGAGAGGCAGGACGGGAAGGGCCCACGGGAGTTCCTCGGGGGGGGAGGGTGTTTGAGGTTCTGAGGGGGAATAGGCTGAGCCCCTCTTCTCTGGGCAGCCCCTCAAATATTGGAAGGCTGGTCTTTGAAGTCAGGGTGCTCCCTCCTTCAGGCACCCCCAACTGGCCAGGCCCAGAAGCCCCTGGGCTGGTGTGGGGCCGCGATGCCCAATTCCTCTGCAGGGCTGGGATCAGCCCGGGGCAAGCAAAACGGGGGGCAGGGGCTGGTGCTTCATCATCGTGAAAGGCTTTTCTCCGAAGGGAAGGCAACTGAAGGTGGTCAGCCAGGAGGGGACGGGGGAGTGGGAAGGTCAGCCACTCCTCTCCCGCCCCTGGAGGCCACCCCGTGCTCTGGCCTTGGCGGCGGCTGCTCTTCTTTGCCCAGGCTGGACCTGCCCAAATAGATGCTGAATCTTCCAAGCACCGCAGTTTGGGTGCCGCAGCGCCCGGCATCCCAGGCAGGGAACTGCAGGGGTCCTGGAGTGGCCTGGAGGTCGCTGGCAGGGGCCTGCAGAAGCCTCCTGGGAGGGGGGGCTGGCTGGGAGCACGACGGGGCAGCTCAACCGAGGGACCCCGCCCCAGGACAGGCTGGGGGGCTAGTCAGGGCCCTGGGGGGAGGCATGGGGCGCCTCTTCAGTGCTGCCGCGTCTTCCCTCCTTTCACAGGAGATGAAACCTACCAGGACATCTTTCGGGACTTCTCCCAGATGGCCTCCAATAATCCAGAAAAGCTCAAGCGCTTCCAGCCACCGGACACACCAGAGCCCTGAAAGGCCCAAGGGCTGCAACGAATGAGCCCTCCACCCCCCCTCATGTATCCTTATTCCCCCCCTCCCCCTTTTTATACATAAACCTGCTTCGACTGCATACGTGTCATTGCTTTTGATGGAGCTGGGTGGAGGCGATTGGGAGGCAGCCGGGAGGGGGAGTCTGCCACAGGGCACACCTGGCAACCCAGAGTCAGGAGGGGCCCCCCGGACACCTCTCCAGCCAAGAAGCCAGCACCTCCCTGCCCTCCGCGATGGGTCCTTCCAGAGGCGGCCTTCCTTGTGCTTTCACCCCCTGGCTTCTACCCCACCGCCACCCAGGCAAAAGAGAGCCAGTCTCGGCCTCTTCCGGGATGGGAAGGGGGCTCCGTCCTCCTGGCTCTGCCACTGGGCCTCCCTCCCACCAGGTTGGCTCTTGGCCTTCAGGATCAGGCTTCCCACCGGCTGATCTGCCGAATGTGATGTGCATCCTGGGGAAAGTTCCGGGGCTCCGGGAACCTGGATGGGAGCAGCCTCTGGGAAAGCGGGGTGGGGGTGAAGCCCCCGGCATTCCCCAGGACCCCCAAATCTTCTCCTGGGCCAGGAGGGGCCTTTGCACCCACCGGGGCTGCCCCGGGCCCCCCAAGCGCCTCCTGGGCTGGCATTGCCCGGGCTCCTTTCACGGCTGGTGGTTTTGACTTGCAGCCCACCGCCCCCTTTCCCAAAGCAGTCCCTGGGCTCGGGGAGGCTCCGGGCCGCCGTCGGTGCCCTTCGCGAAGGCCCGGGAAAGGCTGGAGGTGGGCCGCTCGCCACTGGGGGGACCCGGGGGGGACTCCCCGCTTAAAGCCTCGCTTCCGCCTGTCGGGGTGGGCCGGGAGGCGGCGGCGGCGGCGAGCCCGACCCTCCCCCGCCGGTCCCTCCCCCCCGCGGGGGCGGTCCCTCCTCCGCGGGGGGCGGGGCTTCGGGGCGGCCATGGCGCGTCGTCCGGCGGTGCTGCGCGCCCAGCCTTGCGCTCTGGCGGCGGCGGCGGCGATGGCGCTGGCCTGCGCGCTCTACTACGCGGGCTCCAGCCCCGCTCGGCCCGGCCCGCCGCCGCCGCCGGGCCCCCCCCGGCCGCCCTCCCCGTCGCCCCCCGGGCCGGCGCCGGACAGCAAGGCCAAGGCAGGCGAGGAGGAGCTGCTGCTGCGGGCCGAGGCGGCGGAGCTGCACGTGCTGGCGGTGCTGGCCAAGGCGGAGCGCAACGAGGCGCTGCTGGCCAAGGCGGCGGCGGCGCTGCGCTCCCTGGTGCGCTTCGGCAAGCTGGGCCCGCGGGAGGCGCTGGCGCTCCACCTGCTCTGCGACGGGCCCAGCCGGAGCGCCGCCCGGCAGCTGCTCCAGCAGGCGCTGCGTCCCGCCGCCTTCAAGTACAAGGTGGGCCCCGCGGGGGACCCGGCTCGCCTCGCCCCCGACTCTCCGGCTTCCCCTCGCTCGCCGGCCCGGCGGGACCCTGTGAACCGACGCCGGGGCGGCTCTTCCCGGTTTCGGGAGCGGGGACTCCCTCGGCTTGTCCCAGCAGCCGCGCCCAGCCAGGTGGCCTCCGCTGGGTCCCGTTTGGCCCCTCAGCCAGGCGGAGAGTTGGGTTTTGGGGCGGGAGGGAGCGGCATCCGCAGGCCCGGCTCCCTTGGGCCTCGTTTCCCGCCCCACCCGCCCCACCCCCCGGGCGTCTCCCTCCGTGGCTCAGTCTGTTGTAGCTTAACTGGCATCTGGACAGCACCGAAAGAAGCGGGGGGCGTGCCCTGTTGGGGAGAGCTCCCCCTTGCCCTGAGAGCCCCTCTGCCCTCCTCCGCAGGTGGTCTTCCACGACCTGGAGGTGCTGACCCAGAAGCTGCAGCCCACGGTGGAGGCCATGCAGAAGCTCTTCAGTGCGGGGGCTGGCAGCTACTACGGGGACTCGCTCTTCTTCCTCTCGGTCGCCATGCACCACCTCATGCCCAGAGGTGAGGGGCGCTGGGGGGCATCGGTGCCCAGGGGACCTTTGTGGACTAACCGGCTGAGAAGGATAAATTTGAAGAAGTATTTGTAGCATCGCAGCCAGTCTGGATTCCCCCACCCCCCCCAAGAAGGACCTGCGGGGCGGAGGGGGAGGAATCCTAAGGCGCTGGAACTGAACAGAGGCGTCTAAGGCAGTGCCCGTTAAGGTCTTCTCGGCTGCTGGAGCCTGGGGGCCTTTTCCGTCCACCCAGATCCTCTTGAATGTTTCTTCCTGGGGAAATGTATTTTGCAGAGGGGAGGCGCCTCGTTGGTGTGCTTGACCTTCCACCATGTTTTCTACTTTGCTGGTTGTTGTTCTAGGGGGAGACCAGCCAGGGCACAGGTGGCCACCGAGCCCCACTGCCCCCGCCCAGGGGACCCGGCCGAGGGTACTGGACATTCAGGGTCCAGAGTCAGAGTGTTTCCTCTTTCCACAGAGCCGAAGGCTGGACTCAGCCTCAGCTCAGCCGCTTCTGGGGTTCTGCGGGTGGAGAAGCAGCCGTGGGGTTTGGCTTTGGGCAGGAAGGGCCTTCGAGTGGCTGGGGGAGAAAAGGCAGGCCCCTTCCTCAGGTAGCCCAGTTGTCTACCCAGTGGATGCACCCCAGAAAGGACTGCTGAGAGGACATCTGAAGAGGCCCCCCCTTCTGACCCGGTCTTCGGGGGGGGGGGGCTCCCCTGCTTAGCGACCGGGACTGCTGAAGGCAGCAGAGGCCCCTGTCTTACCTGCTCTTTTTGTGCTTCCAGAAGTTTCACGGGTCATACAGGTGGACCTGGATGTGGAGTACCGGGCCAATATCCGGGAACTGTTTCAGGAATTTGACAACTTCCCAGAAGGAGCAGTTATTGGCATCGCCCAAGAAATGCAGCCGGTCTATCGGTATGTAGCCACGCCTGGCATGGTGTCTTTCCCCAGGCCCTTCCCCGCTGAGGGCCCCTGTGGAGGGGAGGGTGCCGGCCAGGCCAGCCCTGGCACTGCGTGGGCTTCTGGAAGTCAGCCAAAGCCCACAGGGCAGGAGGGGCCCTTGTGGTACGTGGGGCAGGCAAGCGGTCTGTGTGACAACCGCAGGTTGGGCTGTGGGGCAGAGGGAGGTCTTGACACTGGTAGGGCACAGGGGTCTCGATGGCTCCTCTGCCCAACAAATGGAGGCTGCCTCACAGCCTGCAAACAAGGCTTGGTGGAGATCCTGCCTGGCACCAGGGCCAGGTGATGGAAGGGCGATTGGGCAGCCAGACTGAGGCCAAGGCAGCTACCAGGGGGAAGACCAGCTCCTGGGGCTGCCAGGGGCTTTCGTCACTTGCCTCCCCCGGCTGAGCAGGGTCCTGTGGCAACCCTGGCCCCGTTGCCCACGGCGGCCTCTTGGGGTAAACTGCTATTCCCTGGATGCTCCAATGATCTGCCTTGGTGTCCTGGAGAAGAAGAAGCCGCCTAAAGCTCCCGGTCTTCGTGGCAATGTATCTTTAGGGTCAGGGGCTGCATGCCACTCTGTGCCCATCGCTGCCGAGGAGCATGGAGATGCGTCGCTTCAACCCACAAGGAAACGGTTGCTGCGAATGGACCAAGGGCTTCCTTCCTTTCTGGAGCTGCTCCAGGCTGGGTTGCCCTCCCTGAGGGCAGGTGCCACCTGTGGCCAGAGGGCATTGTTCCCTGGCAAGTAGTGGCATGAAGCCTCCCCCCCTGCCTGCGGGCGAGAGAGGGAGGGAGAGGGAGAAAGACGACGCGGTTTTGCAAGGGGGCAGCGGCTGTCCCTGGTGCTCCGGGGGCTTCCTCAGGTTGGGGCACCCGAGAGCTCGGAAACGGCCCCTCCGCTGCTGTGCCCACTTCCCTCCTCGCCCATCGTCTCGTTTGTGGGCAGGACTGACCTCTCTGCTCTTCCCCCCCCCACCCCACCCCCCAGGCACATCTTCTGGCAGTATCGGCAGGAACATCCCGGGACCAGGGTGGGGGAGCCACCTCCGGACGGACTGCCTGGCTTCAACAGCGGGGTGCTGCTCCTGGACCTGGAGGCCATGCGCCAGTCAGAGCTCTACAACCGTCTGCTAGAGCCGGCGGTGGTGCAGCAGCTGGCCAGCAAGTTCCACTTCAAGGGCCACCTGGGGGACCAGGATTTCTTCACCCTGGTGGGCATGGAGCACCCCGAGCTCTTCCACGTCTTGGACTGCACCTGGAACCGCCAGCTCTGCACCTGGTGGCGGGACCACGGCTACAGCGATGTCTTCGAGCGCTACTTCTGCTGCAACGGCCACGTCCGCATCTACCACGGGAACTGCAACACGCCCATCCCGGCAGAGTAGCGGCTGCTGGGGGGGCAGAGGGGTGGCCACAGGTCGGACCTGAGGGGCAGCAGTGAGGAGACTGGAAGGGGCCTTCCGAGAAGCAGTCCAGCAGCAGCCCAGGCCACCTCCCCAGTGGAAGGAGCCATCGCCTGGCCCTCGGACTCGGGGCCGTGGGGGGTGTTGGGCAGAAGGGCCCGTGGGGGGGAGTGTCCTGTGTGTGGGACGGTCGAGCGTGGGCGTCCTGCGCCTGGCGAAGAGGCCACTGGGCTCCATGCTCAAGAGCACTCCATGGAGGGGACCCTGAGCCACCGCCCCGTCTCGTCCTCAGCCACCCTCTGCCGATGCCGGCTTGAATGCCTGGCTGGAGCTGCCTCTGGGTTCCTGGGCTGGGTGCATGGAGGGGGGGGTCTCTGGTTATCAGGGGCAGCTGCCTAGCCCTTGCCCCCCCACCCCCCGGGCAGGAGTGGGGATGCTGCGGCTTCTCTCCCCTTGTGCAATAAAATTGTGAGGACCACTTCCATCCGCTGCCTGCACCCGCTTGCTTGTCCCAGTCAAGGCAGCCAGGAGGGCCACGGAAGGAGCACCAGCCACAGGCCAGCTGCCGTTCATGCGCTGCTCCTCCTCCTCCTCCTCCTCCTCCCGGAAGGGCTGGGCCCCCCTTGCTAGGCCACTTTGCTGGACTCCTGGAGCAGGAAGCCCCCAGGGATGGTGCCCACAGCCAGGGTCTTGGTGGGCAAGGGAGGAGAAGGGCAGGCCAGAAGGGGCCAGGTAGCAACCCCGGATCCTCCAGCCGAATCCCAGGTTTTTCTAAGGAGGGGGCCATTTGCGCCCCCTTGTGGAGGCCTCCTGCAACAAGTGTAGCCCTGGCGTTGAAGGCCCAGAGCTGCTCTGGGAGCCGGTGAGTGCTGGGGGTGAAGGTGGCAGCCCCTTGGCTGGCAGAGAGGAGGCTTGTGGCCATTCCCAGTGGATCTTCAGAAGCTGCAGCTGGGAGCCCCCCTCCTCCGGCCCCTGATCTGCAGTTGCAGGACCCCTCACCCTTCCCCAGGCCTGCCCTTCGTTCTGTTCGCAGAAAGGAGGGGGTGGGGTGGGGGGGTTGAGTTAGACTTGCACTGAAGGGGGCCTGGGCGTGGACCCCTGGTCACTAGAATGGGGGGGGGGGGCAACTGAGTGCTGGTAGAAGTCAACCTCCTTATTGGGGGCCGAGGGGGTTCCAGCCCTCAGCCGCTCTGTCCCTGGTTCCCGCCCCTGGTTCCCCAATTCCACCGCATCTCCACCTCTTACCTAAGGGATCCCAGTGAGGTGGGGGAGGGCCCCCCTCCTTTGCTGCTCTGCGTGGGGTTCAGCAGCTTCAGCTGGCCCCGGGGGGCCTGCTGAGAAGCGCCTGCTGCGTCTGAGGGGAGGCTGGGCTTCTTTGGCATCGTGCAGAGGAGCAGGTGGACCTGGCCGGCATCACCAAAACCCGGATGGCAGAAAAGAGGGCGGAGCTTGCAGGTTTCAGTCTGGCAGTTGTGATGCTGCATGGCCTAAGTGGGCCGAGAGACTGATGGGGGAGCATTTCTTTGGGGGGCGGGGAGCCATTTGGCTGTGGTCCTCCTGGCAGGTCTGGCGGTAGAGTCCCCTTGGCTAATCATGGGCGGGGGGGGGTGCACCTCTGTGTCCCACCGCTGGGTGCATCTCCCCCTCCAGCCACGTGGGACGAGGGCGCTCTTCCCCAGGCCTTTCTGGGAGTCGGGGAAGCCAGCAGCCTTTTGAGCCCCGTCAGAAGCTCTCACGGGCCTGAGACCAGGTAGCTGGGGGGAAGCAGTTAACCCCCAAATGCATCATTAACGGACTCCTTGCAAGGGGAGGGGACGGCCTCCAACTGGGCTGACTTCGGGAGGGTTGGGCTAAACAAGGGCTGTGGGTCAAGGCTCCCAGCAGGATGACCAGCCCCAAATACCAGGAAAACAATGGAGCGGGGGGGTGGGGAATTTCAGGCTTGTGAGAGGCCCTGAGTGCCAACTGAAAAGCAGGTGTCACAAGTGGGCTGTGTCCTGATCCAGCTGAGTTCTTTTCTGCGGCTGATGGGTGCCAATTCCCCCGCCCAGCCCTGTCTCTGTCCCCAGTGTGCCAGTTCTGAACTGGCCTGGGCACAGATGGCAGGTGTGGGCGGAAGGTGGGGCAGCCTTGTTTCGTTTCCTCCTGTCAAGCGGCAGGAAACTAAGTGGGCGGGAGCCGCGTCTCAGGAGAGCTTCTGGTGGAGAACTTGGCCAGCCAGCGCCCAGTGAAGAGGCGGCAGAGCTGCTTCACAGAGCGTGCCAAGGTCTTCCAGCGCCCTCTGTGCGAAAAGCCCCATAGAGGCTCTGTGCCAGGCGGGGGGCTCGGGAACCCCCATTCCTGGTGGGCCTAACCTAGGCCCCCTCCCTGCGATGGGCAGTGGCCCTTGCTAACGCCCGGGTGGGGCACATTTCGGCTGCTTTGCAGCTGGCCTCCCCATGTCCCTGCTCAGACTGAAGCCAGCGCCTGGTTGCCTCCCTTGCACAAGGCAGAGGCAGCCTTTAACAAGGCCGGTTCTGTGGTGCTCCGTGCACGCTGCAACCGGGTCAGGTTTCCTTTGGCTCAGGCCAGAGGCCAGCAGGGACAAGGGAGCCAACGTCTGCATCTCAGGCAGCCCTTTGGCTCCTGCCGGGAGGGGACTGGCTCCAGCCCCGGTTCCCTGCAGAGGCCCGTTGCCACCCCAGCTATTCCTTCTCCCCACCCCCACCCCTGGCTCGTCTCCCACAACAGAGGAAGGGCAGGCTTAGGGATGGGGGCAGGCCCTGACCTGGGCGTGTCCAGGAGAACCTTTTGTGGGTGAGAGCAGGGTGAGAAAGTGAGGTGCTGCTCTGAGACCCAGCCAGGAGTGACGCTGGCAGTCTGTGCGAAGGGCCTTGGGAGGCAGGAGGGAGAGCCGCCCAGGAGCCCAACTTTGAGGGAGGGAGGGGCTTGGGAGGAATTCTCCCAGAGAGTAAAAGAGGACTGGGAGGGGACGGCCCGAGCTGCAAGGAGGTTCTGCCATTGTAACCTCCCCATAAGGACGGAGGAGGATTTGCGTCTGAGCTGCTCCTACCTCAAAGGGCTGGCACACGCCGGCCCTTCTCCATGGCTGCCCTGGGCTCTTGCCCTCAGCGCCGCTCTCCTCTAAGCCCACCGGAAGCATCGGCCACCCTTGCTCGCCCAGGCCTGAGAGCCAAATGGTTCACCTCCTGCCCTGACCTCAGATCAACACCCGGCTGCCCTTCTCTGGCCCCGCAGGGGGGAGCCGGCCGGTTCTTTAGCCTCCCAGCAGGGATGATGGCCTCCAACCCAGAGCCACACGGCAACCCTGCCTGTCTGGGGAAGCCAAAGGCCCTGCCAGGACAGCCAGCCGACCTGGGAGGTGCCACCAAGAACAAAGACGGCCCGGCTGGCCTTAATCTTAAATGCCAGGATTAACTTCTTGGCCTCCTCTTGGCTGTGGGGTTAGGTGGGCCAGGCATGGGGGGGCTGTGGAGAGTCTTGGACATCTCCAGCCTGCCTTCCCCTCCCCCACCCACAAAGGTCCCAAACTCTTGGTCGCCCTGGGTGACTTGCCCTGGGGGCAGCCAGAGACCCTTGCGGAGCTCCCTGACTTGGGGCCGGCTGTTCTATCCCAGCCTAAACTTACCTCACAGGGCTGTTGTTGTGGGTACACAGTGAAGAGGGTCAGCCTGAAGGCTACCCTGAGCCCTTACAGAGAAGATGAAATGGAAGCCTAGACTCCATTTTGGAAACAGGCTTCACTTAGATGCCAACTTAACCCATTCTTCTGGGTGTATGTCCCCCTCACTTCCCTCAAAACGGGGGGAACAACAAAGCAACAAACTGGAGGGGAAAATCGGGAGTCCCAGTGCAACCGGACCCCCACAGCCCCACGCAGGGGGGCCCCCCCAGCAAAAGAAGCCCCTCCCCCCTTTGATAGGGAAGAGTCCTTCAGAGTCCCCTTGAGTTTCCCAAGGCCGGTAGGCACCACTGGTATCCAGGCTCTGGAGTTGGCAATGCCAGGGCCTCGGGGACCCCCAGCCACCAGGGATAAACAAGGGGGGCACTGGCACAGCTGGGGGGTAGCCCAGGGGTTACTGACATCGCCCCCACCACCCCTGGAACCTGGGCTGGGCTGTGGGCTGCCTTCCAAACCTTGCAGCAAAACCCAAAGAAAGCAGAACCTGGCAGGGAAGGGCTGCCCTTCGCTTCAGAGGTTCACTGCTGCATTTCCAGAGGGTTTGGCTGGGGGAAAAGAACCCTCCAGGCACAGGGGCCTTCCTTCCATTGGGGGGGCGGGGGGACTTCCTCTGCAGCTCAGCTGTGAAGACACTCCCAGCCCCAGATCCTGTTCCTGGCATGGGAACACGTCAGCTGCAGCGCTTCATCCTCTGCGCGGGCTGAGCAGGGAGCCCCACCCCAGCCTCTCTCTCATGCCAGGAAGCAGCACAGGATCTCTGAAGGTTTTAGAAGTTTCACTCGCAGAGCAGCCGCCCTTGACCGCCATTCCTGTACCTGTGGTCTCCTGCTATTCTTGCCTTCACTCTGCAACGCGCTGAAAGTCCTTGCCGAATTGGTCCTCGTTCTTCCAGGAAGAAGGCAGGGCCTGGGCTGGGCAGCAGGGCATAGCCTCTCTTGTAGACACCCCAGCCCCCCCTTCAGACAGACTCAGCCGCCCAAGCTTCTACATGGGCTCCCCCTCCTCCTCCTCCTCCTCCTCCTCTCCCAGCTCTCCGTTCCCCCATTCCTGCTTCCTCAGTGGGGCAAAGTTAGCAGGCCCAAACTCACGTTCTCAGCATAAAGACTTTTGGCTACAAAAGCACAAAAGCAAACATGGACGCCTACCTCACCCTGGAAGTGTTTGGTATTTTAAATAAAGCATTGAACTTGCTCTGAGATTTGGAAGTGGCTCTTTTCTCTCTGCAAATCACCAAGGAAAAATATTTGCGTGTGCTGGACGGGAGTCTCTCTGAATTGAGGGCAACTGCCAGAGAGGAGGGTGTGTTTCCCACGAACAGCTGAGCTAACCAATTCTTCCTCGCTGGCTTAGCCTGCTGAGCTGCCCTCAGCCATTCCTGGGACAGGCACAGCGTGAGCTTTGGCTGCTACGGGGAAAGGCTGATCCTGTGGAGATGGTTTGTTCCTGGCTTCTGCATCCCAGATGTTTGGGGAGAAGGTTCCCCAAAGAGTCCATGGGCCACAGAACCCAGTCATTATGGCTGAGGCACAATATCCCCCACAGAGGCCCTTCCCTGCCCTCCCCCCCCCCCCAAGAGGCGAGTGCTTCTTCCACAGACAGCACAATCGGTGGGGCTGAAAGAACGGAGTGGAGAGGCCCAGCAGACCCCTGAGCCAATCTGCCCAGGATGATGGGCTGCCACGTTTGTTTGTACAGTTGGTCTCTGCTCCCCCTCACCTGAGCAGAACCAGCTGGCAAAGCCGACAAGGAAGCCTGGCTCTGCCAAGAAACTGCGTGCTTAGGTGTGGCATGCACACCTGTGCAGAGCAGCACTGGCCAGGATGGCAAAGCTCTAGGTGCAGAGCCCCACCTGACTCCAAGGCCTGTGGGTTTTCTCTCAGGTTGGCCGACCTTGCAAGGTTGCTGTGATGCAAACTGGGAAAGAATGTGATGTGTCCCCCCCCAACCCCATCTGGGGCAACCTTCCCCATACTCCCCCCCCCCACCGCCCCGATTTCCCTGGGCTCCTCCCAAGCTCCTCCCAGAAGGAAATGCTTCTGGCCGGCCCCCGTTTTCTGCCCCGGAGAGCCGGTCCTGGCGTGTTTCCCCCTTTTCCCCAACCGCCTGTCGCGCCTGTCGCAATGTGTGCCATTTGCCTGTGGCGCTTAAGAGCTTTGTATTCTTTGGTGCGTTGCCCACCGGCATCCTTTTCAGTCCGGCCAGCGCCTTTTCCAGGAACCCACCAAGGCGCGCGAAACCCTCTCCGGGCTGCAGACGCCGCTTCTCTTCTTCCCATCTGCCCGGCCGCATCGGGGAAATCGCTTGCAGGGCGAGCGAACCGTCCCGCCGAGCGCGTCGCAGGTCCTCCCGGGCCTTGCGAGTCAGGCGGTCCGGCTGCGCTTCGCCTGCCAGGGCCGGGCCGCGTCTTTCCGGAGAGGAAGCCTTTTCCCTCCGGAAGACGGCAGCAGCAGCAGCAGCAGCAGCTCCGCCTGGAATAGTTGCAGGCAGAGGACGCCTTCTGGTGCGGGGGGCGGGCGGTGGCCGCTCCAGGACAGGAAGGCTCCCTCGAATCAAAGCGGCTCTGCAGATTTCCTTCCTCCGAGGAAGCCGCCGCCGCCGCCGCCCGGACCCATCCCGGGGCCCCTCCCGGGCAGCCTTAACCAGCCAGAAGGGATCAAACGGGGGAATGGAGGGTTTTGGGGGCGGGCAAAGGAGCAGCCGAGGGAGGCCGGTTCTTGGCTCAAGAAAAGACTTGGGAAGGCTGAACTGCCCGGCGACAGAGTGGAGGGGGCTGCCTGGGGAATGGGGGGGGGGGCATTTCTGAAAGCTGATGGGCAAGAGCCCCTGCAGGGACCAGGGCAGCTCTGGCTTTCGGGCACCTCCCCAAAGGAGAAGGCAGTCCAGGGCTTGGAGGCCCCTTTCCAGCCAGCCAGCCAGCGGGGGGTGGGGGTAGTTGGCCCTTTCAGGGGGCCCAGAACAGGCTCTCCTGCTAGGAGGGGGCCGCCCTGATTCTCCTTAGCCTGTGGCTGCCTCAGTTGGAGCCCAGCTTAGCTTTTCTGATCCAGAGATAGTTACAGCTGCCAAATCAGACGCTGGGGATTACACAGCAGGAAGCTGCACAGGACATTGTGCTGAAACGTCCATGGAATCAGCAGTCCCAAAATGGGGGAACCTCAGCACTGACGCCAACCAGGCTGCAGCTGGCAGACTCTGCCCTCCTCCTCCTCCTCCTCCAGGGTGACTCAGCCAAAGGGCCAGTTCCCCAACCGAAGCACACACGCCCCCCCCACTCCCCAGGGCCTGGACTGGCCCACAGGTGCCTTCTGGGGTGGCCAACACACACCCTGGACTCCTTCCTCCTCCCATTCTCCCCACAACAACAATCACCCGCCAGTGACTTAGGCTGAGGCGGGGAGGCCCAAAGTCCCCTAGCCGGCTTTCATGGCCAGGATGATACTGTCTCCTGGCCCCTAGCCTGCCGCCCTGCCCACTAGACCAACCTGCTCTTTTTTCCCCGAGAGGTGGAATAAAATCCTGGCCAATGTGCCCAGCTGAAGGGGGCTTCTCCGGCTGGGCCCTCCAGGAAGGAGCCCGGAGCGGAAGGAAGCGTCTCGGAAAGCTGGTGGCTCCTTTGGGGTCATAGGGTCAGGTGGGGGGCATGGGAGGGGGAGGAAGCAGCTGCTTCCTGCAAAGGGGACAGTGAAATCTGCTCTGCCGGGTGTGTGTGTGTGTGTGTGTGTGTGTGTGTGTGAGGGAGGGAAGGGCTGCCAGCAGAACCCTGGTCGGTGGGAATTCATGGCAAGAAAACTGCAGCCTTGGCAGGGAAGAAAGAAGAGGCAAGGACCCCCCCCCACCCCCCATTCCTCTAGTGGGAGAAGGGAAGGCCGGTGAGGGGAGGGGCCAGGGACGCCCCTCTCCATTTGCACAGCCATGGAACCAGCCTATCCAAAGTGCATTTCAGGGGGAAACCTGCCAGCAGGCCCACCTGACCAGGGCAAAGGGGAGGGGCTGCTGCCTCCGGGACCCCCTGGTTGAGGGGCACCCCTAGAAAAAAAGCTTTCCTGATGCCGGCTCGAGTCCCGGCCGGCTCCCCTCCGACAGGTGAGGCAGGTGGCCTCTTCTGAGGGCCAGCAAGCCCATCTCAGGGGAGGGGCAGCTGCCGATCAGGGCTGATCAGGGAGGGTCGTCCTTGGCGGGAGATGAAGGCAAGCAAGCCTGGCTGGATCAGCCGCCCTCGGAGGCCAAACAAGACTTCCCCAGAGTGGCGCTTCGGAGAGTGCAGGGAAGGCAGGAAGTCTGTGTGCATTGAAAAGAAACCTCGGCTTCGCATCTGCTTTGCCAAATACGGGAAACCCCAAGGCCGGGAAAGGGGCGGAGGGTCCCACAGGCCTGCCAGAGGCTCTCCCGGGGCGGCTCTGCCTCCTGACCCAGGCTGGGTGTCCTCTGAGGGCTTGGAAGAGCCTCTTCTGGCCTGGCCCCCTTCCTAATCTCTGCCCTTGATGCGTAAGCAAAGCAGACGGAGCCTTCCAGCCCATTCTTTCTTCCTGTTTTGTCCAAAACGCCTCTGTGTCACTTCCGGTCCTTCCCTTCGACACCCGAGTCCTTCCTGTAGCCCAGGGAAATGCAACAAGTTTGGAAGAAGCGGTCAAATCTGAGGGACCCCCGCAAATAACATTTGATTAAACTATAGCTGACGCTCGGATCACGCAAGAGGTCCTTGAAGAACAGAGAACAAAAGGGTTGGAGTCTTCTCACGCAAGAGACTTTATACCATTTCAGACAAGTTCAGACTCCCGTCTCGTCTTGGAATCCTCCAGTCACTTTCACGCAACAAGCAGGGCTTCCTCACTGTTGTTAGCCCGGGTCAGAGTTTTGCGGGATGGCTTCCCATGGTGTGTGACCCCAGCCGAAGGGTCGACGTTTTCTGTGCAGAACATGAGCAAATGGAGGTACTGCAGGGTTGGTGTTCTCTGAGCTCGGCTGTTTTCTTACAGATGTTTCTTTTCCTAACTAGGTTACATCATCAGAGCTACATGGAGGGAGCAGTTCCCCTTGCCCACCTCTGGGCTCTCTAGGGTGATGAAATGGATCTCCAAGCAGGGACCCCCTGTAATCACCCTGGCCTGATCCTTTGAGGGCCGGGCAGCTTCAGCCCCTTGCAGATAAATAGGCCGGTCCATACCGCTCTCTTGCGTTTGGTCCTTGTGGGAGGGGCTCCTGCCTGCCCCCCATCTCTAGGGCCACGCCCCTTGACCACCTCCGAGGGCCACCCAGGACCTTTCTTGGCCCAGAGGGCACCTGCTTGCTTGTGGCAGGCAGGCAGGCAGGCAGGCGCCCATCGGCCAAGGCCTCGCTGCCTGCCCTGCCCAGCGTTTCCGGTGATGGTCTCTCTGCTTGCTGGGGCCCTGCAGCCCCTCCCCTCCCACCCAAGGAGAACCTCTGGGAGTCTGGGGGTGAACAGCTACGTAAGGCTGGATTGGCCCTTTCCGAGTTTACGTTTTGCTACGGGCCCTCCGAGGCTCTGGGTTGCTGTGGGCTGCGGATGGGGGGCTCAGGCTCTGGGGAGCTGCGCTGCTCACAAAGGCCCCTGAGGTGGGTCCTCCCACCAAGGCCAAAGGGTGGGGGGAGGCCTGTGCTGGGTCACATGGAAAGTGGGGCTGCCTGGAAATCGGTGGGGCTGGAAGGGAGGCTGTGCTGCTGGGAGGCAGAAGCCGCCTTTGAAGCAGAAGCCGCCTTTGAAGCAGAAGCCGCCTGAGCGGCAGCGACCCAACACAAGGTTGCGGCCGGCCTGCTCCCAGCCGTGAGCCAGGAAAGCCGCCAAGGCAGCAGCAGCAGGAGGAGGATGACGGGCAGGTGGAAGGCGGGCAGGCAGGCCTCCTCCGGGGTAGAAGGAGCCCTTGGGGTCCCTGGTGGGGAAAGGCCCCACGGCAGGAAGGGGAGGGCTTCCTGGGGGGCAGAGCCGAGCCTTCCTCCAGCGAGGCTGCAGGTGGGGCCTGCCTGTGCCAGGGCTGCTGGGACGGCCGCCTGCCCGGGCGAGGGGCCCAGAAGGGCTCCTGCGTGGGAGATCCCTGCCCCTCCCGGCGCTCCTCCCCTGGGCTTTGGCCTCCTCTGAGGTTCACCCTGGAGCCCTGGCTGAGGGAGAGCCTGTCCCTCCCCTTCACCCCTGGCCCTGGGAGGGACTGCCGGGGGGCGACCAGGCGGCCTGTTTCCAGGTGGGGGGCAAAGCATTGCTGGGGGCTCCAGAAGGCAGAGCAGAGAGAGCTGCCACTGAGCCTTCTGCCCTGCTGGGGAGGCTGAGCACTGAACCCCCCTACCCCCAATTGGTCTCTTCCTTATGCTAGGGTTTGCCCCTCCCTTTTCTTGCCTCCTTTCCCTCCCCCCCACCCCAATCGTGCCAGCCCTCTGCTGGGGGGCAGGCGGGGGGCAGGGGGCTGCCTGGGTGCCCAGCGTCCTCTCTTCACACCTGAGGTAGGGCAGCCCCATGGAGGTCCCAGTTTGCCCCCCCTCCCCCAGCCTTTTCTCTCTCGTGACCTGGTCCTGCTGGGGACCTTGCAGGCCTTAAGTGCCTAAAGGGTGGCTGGGCAGCCGAGAGGGGAGACCCCGGAGCAGGACCTCCCTTGATCCTTCTGCTGGGCAGGGGCTGAACCGGAGGATCCCCCAGGAGGCTTTCGACCCCACCCCCCAATCCCGGTTATCCTATTAGCAACACCGTGAAGGTCCTTCCAGAAATCCAGCGGTTCCTCTTTCCTGGATTGGTCAGCCTCTCCAGGCTCGGCACCTTCACCCTCAGCTGGGCGCAGCACCCATTGGGCCCCTCACACTGTGACCGCGGCCTCCTTGGCTCGTTCCTTGGGCCTCACTTGCAGCCTCAAGCCAGCCGGGCCTTTTCCTGGAATGGCGGCCTCGCTACGTTGCCCTCTCTCTGCCTCCAGGCAGGTTGGACAACCCGTGTTGGGTGGAGGCCGTGGGGGTGGAAGGTCCACCCTTCCAGAGCCCCCCAGCTGCATGTGTTGTGCAGGACAAGGGCACGCAAATACATGCCAAGCTGTTCCCTGGTAGCTGCTCCGTTTCCTTTCTGCTGGAGCTCCATCTGCCTTGATCAGGCAAGGTGCCCGGAGCTGAGCAGCATCCAGGGGACGGTCAGCCCAGCAGAAGGCTCCCTCTGCCCCACACACCCATCCGGGGGACAAAGGTCCGCAGTGTGGCCCAGGCGCTGTGGTCAGCAGGACTGTGGCGCAAGGGAGCAGCCATGGCTTAAGAACAGGCCCTGAGCTCACCCACCGGGGGGAAAGGGTGAGGGTCCCTAAGCAGACCCGCTCGATCAATTTTGCAGAGCGGATTGCAGACCCCACCCCGCCTCTGGAGCCCCTCCTTGCACCCCGATTGTGCTGACCGGAACAGCCACAGCTGCTTCCAGGAGGGTGAAACCGAGCGGGAGGGGGCCAGGTGGGGCAATGGGTGGCCGAGGCCCAACTCCCCGCGGGATCCATTATTCCTCGAAGTGCCTCCATCTGGAAGGAGACACCCTCCACCTTCTCCTCAGCCGCCGCCGCCGCCTTCTTTTGGGCAGGCTTCGGGAAGCCGCTTCCACGGTCCTCATCGCTGTTCGGGAGGCCAAACATTCTCCGACTTCCGCTTTCCATCCCTTGGGGCCTTTCTGGGAACTCCTGCCGGTTCCTCTCAGCCATTTGAAGGGCAGCTGGCCGAGCTGCAGGCAGGCCGGCCCAGGAAGGTCTCTGCCAGGGCAGCCTGAGATGCAGCCGCCCTCGCCAAGGGGCTCCTTCGAGAGGCAACTGGACTTTGTTTTTTTCCCTGAGGAAGAAGACGTTTTGCTCCTCATCCAAGAAGCTTCCTCCATTCTGAACTGGAAAAGCTGCTGGGATGAGAAGGCAAATGTTCTCAAAGGGGGGACCCCCCCTCCCCCCAGAAAATCCAGTTTCCTCTTGAAAAAGCCCCTTTGGCAACCCTGAGCCCAATGAATCCCACAGACGTTGAACCCGCCTCTATGGCAGCTGCACCCAATCGCCAGCTCAACTATTCGGGTTGCAAGTCAGGATTGCTCCCAGCATTCTCCACCCTGTTTGAGGCTGGGCAGCCTCTTCCCTGTTCTGTAGGGAACGTCTAGGCGAAGAGCCTTGTCTCTTGCATTTTATTTTAGTCTTCAATACATTTCCAGCGGAATTATTTTCGAATTCTACATGTGCCCAGCTACCCTTCCTCGCCCTTGTGACCAACCTGATCAGCCTCCGCTTCGTCTCAGCCAGAAACATTGAATTGCCAGGGACTCAGGGCCGGTCCCATCTCTGCGAGGAGCCCCTCTGGCCTTCGTCTCCTCCTCTGCCCGCAGCCAAGGCAGGCCAAGGACTCGGCTTCAGCGGTCAGGAACGCCCGGCCGGCTGTCTTGGCCGCCCCTGCGGGGGTCACGCTTTGGACTCGGAGGCTTTGTTCACACAACATGCTCAACAAGGCTGGTCAGAGAGTTTGCGTAAAAGTTCAATGAATTAAAAATAAATAAAGTAACATTCAAATTATATTAATGTCACTGTGATGGGTTCGGGGACAATCAGGATGGGGTGCAAGCCCCAGGCCATCCAGAGAGCCTGGGACTCAGAGCATGAAAATGGGGTGGGGGCGAGGAGGGGAGGGGAGAAAGGGCAATCTCCACTCTTGCACCAAATACGGCAAGTATCCCGCACGCATCTCGGGGCCCTGCAGGCCCATTGGGGGTGGGGGGAGCTTTGCCTGCCTCTTCGACCTCCCTCTTCGCAGCCCCTTTAAGCAGCCGGCAGGGCTCAGTGGCAACCTTCACCTCTGTGGGGATGGGGGGTGGAAGGAAGCCCCCCCCCCACCAGCCTGGCACAAGCTCCTGCCTTCCCCTCATGCTCAGCTGCCTGGTCCTCCCCATGAGGAGCCCAGGGGTCTTGTGGCTGAGGCTCCAGCCTTGCGAGCCCCACTTGGCCCTGCTAGTGGACTGGGGGTGGGGGGGTAGGCACGTGGCTTGGGAAGGCAAAGCAGGCTGGCCTGGGGTTGAGCCCAGGCAGGACAGAGCTGGCAGGGGAGAGTCAGGAAGAGCGGCTGCCCTCTGGCCAATGGAGTGGGGAGCTTCCCTGGCACAGATGCTCTGCCTCCCCTCCCCCAAGTTTTCTCGGACTGAATCCACTGCGTGTGCGGGACTGTGTGGTCGCCTCTTGGTGCTGGGAAGGACCCCCGGTCTTTCAGCAGAAGCCCCAAAGGAGAAGGTGGCCGGAGCGGCTCCCGCTTCAACCCAGGGGGTCTTCCATCGATCAGAATAGATCGGAACCCCTGGCCAAGCGGAGGCCCCAGGCTGCTCCAGACAGGGCCCTGGCCAGGGCTTGCTTCAAAAACCTCCACTGATGGGGCACCCACAACTTCTGGTGCCAAGTAGTCCCACTGCTTAATTGTCCCCACTGAAGCTTCAGGAAGCGTCTCTAATTCTGGGTTGCGTCTCTCCTGGATTCGTTCCCATCCATTGTTTCTCGCCTTCTGGTGCTTTGGAAATAAATTGACCGACCCCCGCACCCCCACCCTTATGGCAACCCCCGGAATACTGCTATCACCTTCCCCCCCTGGTCCTTCTTTTCTCTCGACTGGCACCCCCAAACCCTGCAACCTTCACGTTTTTGTCTCCAGGCCCTTAATCGTCTTAGTTGCTCTTTGCATTTTTTCCAAAGTCTCAACTTATTTTTTGTAATGTGGTGACCAAAACTGGATGTAGTATTTCCAGGCGTGGTCTTACTAAGGATTTATAAAGTGGTACTAATACTTCGCTGATCTTGATTCTAAGCCTCTGTCTATACAATCAAGGACTGCATTCGCTTTTTGGGGTGCTGCTGGCTCATGTTTAAGGGATCGTCCACATAGGACTCCAAGGCTCCAACTCTCACAGTTAGGTTTCACCTAATCTGTACTGGTACCTTTGTTTTTTTTCTGCCCAGGTGTAAAATCTTGCTTTTCTCCACATTAAAATTCATTTTGTGGGATGGGGCCCACTGTGCAAGCCTGTCAGGATCTTTTCGGATCCTGAGCTTGTCTTCTAGGGTGTTGGCGATTCCTGCCAGCTTAGTGTCACCTGCAAACTGGATGAGCCCCCCTTCTATTCCCTCATCTGAGTCATTTATGAAGATGTGGAAGAGTCCTGGGCCTGAGAGGGAACCTTGTGGCACCCGACTGCTTATTTCTCTCCATGGAGATGTAGTACCATTAAGGACTACTCATTGAGTATGGTTGGTCAGCCAGTTAGAAATCCATCTGGTGGTGATGCTGCGTATCCCACATTTTTCTAGCTTACTAAGTAGTAGGTTGTGGTCTACGTTGCTGAATGCCTTGAAGTGTAAGTCTACTATGTTCAAAGCATTTCGCTGATCCATTGATTTAGTTACTTTGTCAAAGCATGAACATAGGACTGGTTTGGCACGATCTGTTTTTGAGAAGCCCATGTTGGCTTCTGGTTATAATTTTGCTTGCTTCTAGGTGTTTGCAGATTTGTTGCTTGGTCATCTTTTCCAAGATCTTCCCAAGTATTAATTTCAGGGTGATTGGTCTATAATTTCCCTGGGTCTGTTTTTTCTCCCTTTTTTGAAGATGAGAAACACCCACCAGCTCTTTTCCAATCCTCTGGTGCTCCAGGATTTCTGAAAGATATGCTGCCGTGGTCCTGAGATGATAAAACTGCCGGCTCCTTCAGATGTAATCCGCCTGGTCCTGGTGGTTTAGATTCATCAGGCTCAGGCAGGTCCCCCCTTACCATTTCCTTGCTTTCACGGACCTACTGGGCCCTCAGCGCTGCTGCCTGGAAAAGCGCCTGGCCGGCTTCCTCCGAGGTGTGACGTCAAGCCAGCCCGGCTATCTGCATCCCCACGGATGGCCCAGGGAGTGCAGGTCTCAGAAGGCCTGGAAGCCTCAACGGGAAGCCAAGCCGGGCTGTGAGGAGGAGCGGGGGGTGGGGTGGGGGGGAGGGAGAGGGACCGGGAGGAGGCAGAACATCCAGATCCAGGCTGAGGCCTCGGGAAAGGGAGAGGCAGGGGGGCTATGGGGGAGGGGGGACACGGGGTGGGGGGACGAAGCTGTTGGGGGGGAAAGGCAGCAGGTCCCCTCCAGGGCAAATCATAACAAAGCAACCTATTTTTTTCTCCCTTTCTGGGTTCTGAAAGGGGATAGGCAAATCCAGAGAGGAAAGAAAGGTTCTATGGAACCTCCACAAGTATGGGCAGTGTATCTTGGAGTACTGTGCTCAGGGACAAGCTCCATCCCTGCAGGCTGGAGGGCCTATGGGAAAGGAAGCCAGGGAAGGGACGTACGGGAGAAGGACAGTGCAGCCCCCTCCTCAAAGGGCCCCCGGAAGGGGCTGCCCCGGCTCTGCTAAGAAAGGCAAGCGGACATGGGCGGGGGGGCAGGCAGGGAGCTGCGAAACCCTTTAAGGAAAGACGGGGGGTTCGGCTGCTGATCCCAGGGTGTCTCTGGGAGGAGCAGAGCTCCAGGCAGCCGTGTCTGTGGGCGCAGGTGCCAACCTTCTGGGCAGAGGGTCTGGCACAGAGTAGGGCAGGGTGGGGGCCGGGGTCCTCAAGTATGGCCCCCTCAGCCCCGCTAAAGGGCTGGCTCCAAGACCAGGGGCCGCGCAGAAGAGCGGATGCTGCTTCACAACTGAAGGCCAGAGCAGGACGGGGGGATGGGGGGGATGGGGGGGGTCTGGCTGGCTGCAAGGCACAGCTGGGGAGGGGTGAGTCCTCCAGGGAGGAAGGCTGGAACCCTCCCCTTCTGCAGAGCAGCTGCTGTCTCTGTTCGGGAACAACAGCAACCCATAATTACCCAGCCTGGCAATTGCCTTCGACAAGAATAGCTTCTGTGCCACAGGCCTGCTGGGCGTCGCTCGGGGCGGGGGGTTGCGGGGTGGGGCTGATTCACAAGCAAGGCAATGCCCGGGCGGCCCCTCCCACCAGTCAGAGGAGCTGCGGAGACCTGGGCTCTGGGGCAGGCAGCTCGAGGCTCAGCTGGAAGTTCTTGCCAGAAAGCCCCCGCCCCCCAGATGCCACCCTCAGCTCCCAGCCTCACTGCAATCAAGCGGGCAGCTGTGGAGCCGCCTTTACTTGCCCCCCCCAACTGGGAACTGCTTGCCAACCAAGTGATTTTCCTGTGCAGCTACCAGAGAGGGTGCAGATTGCAGAAGGGAGACGGCTGCCTAGGCCCCTCCCCCCAGGCTCCCCAAGGAGGATGCCATCCGCCCCCCCCCCGATTCCCCTGGGGCGAGTTCAGAGTTCAGAGAAAGGAGTCGGCAGCTCTGGGGGTGCTCAGAGCCCCCCCCTTTTTGGAGATCCTGGCGCTGGGGTTCCCTGCAGACTCCACCCTGTGCCCAAACAGCTGGCAGGCGGCACAAACCTCGCCACTCAGGGGACACCCTTTGGCAGCCCGCAGAGATTTTCTCCCCCTTGGGCTCAGCGTTGCCCTTATTGACCTCATGGGCCCCCAACCCACACATCCCTGTGTGCCCCCGTCCCCTCGGGCAGAGCAGGGGCCAGAACTGCCCATCTTCACAGCAGCGTCCCTGGCATCTCATCCAGGGCTGCTCAGGCCTTGAAGGTGCTGCGAAAGATGTTGTTACTTAATCCGGCCTCCAACACCCCCCCCAACACCCCCAGGAAGGGAGGGAGGAAAATCCCCAGCCTGCTCTTTCTATCATGACCATTTCCAAAACAAACTCTCCTCTCCTCCTCCTGCTGGGAAGCTGCCAGCCAGGCAGGGAGGAAGAATCAAGCAGGCAGGCAGCCTTGAGTCCTTGTGCAGCCGCAGGAGACCTTGGGCTGCCCCCCCTCCCAACCGCCCATGTTCCATGGGACCTTATCTGTTTGCTCCCAAGAGAAGGCGAGCTGTCCCGGGAGGTTCTTGTAGCACAGGCAGAGTACAACAGTCAGCCTGAACCCTCTTCACCTGTGGGTCCGGTTGCCTCTGCCTGACTCCTCCTGTTTGATATTCCCTGGTCAATCCATTGAAGAAAGCAGCCCGTTTACATTCCCATTTCCACCTTCCTACAGGGGGTAAAACTCCAGTTTGCACTGTAAAGCACTGGGAGCAGAAAGAAGAGCAGATTTTAGAACAGCCCCAGGCCGGAAGCAGATCAAGCAGAAAAACGGAGTCCTCCAGTTCCGCCCCACTTCGGCAGCCACACAGTTGCTCTGCAGCTGCCCAACATCCATTGTTTCAACCAGGAAAGGGGAGGAATCCGCTGGGCCGGGTGTGTGGGGAGGGGGAGGCAAGGCCGCCTGCAGCTGCTTCCTTGCAAAGACCATCCAGGGACATCCATGGAGGGGGGAGGGAGAGGGAGGGTCCCCCCCCTCTCCCTCCCCCATCTCTGGCAGGGCAGGGGATCCCCAAGTCCGGCTGGCCAGCGAGCGTCCTGTGACCAGCCTGGGTGTACCCAGAAGAGAGGCTGCTTACACGAGGCGGCCCTTCCCACATGCTCTTGCCAGCTGCAAGTATTTTTCCGCTCTGACTCCAACTAGATGATCATCACTTCCTTCTTTTGGCTCCTCCGGGTGCCCCAAACCCTCCAGAGCAGCCTCCTGTCCAACCTTGGGAACCTTAAGAGTTGGTGACTTCCCAAGGTTGGAGACCCCTCTGCTGAGCACCAGGCAGGGAGCCACCCAAAGTCCCCACGGGGGCTGAACGGCCTGGGGACACAGTGGGCAGAAGAGCCTCCGGCAGGATGTCCCAAAGGTGGACTCCCCCCCGCCAGCTTTCCGAGGCCAGTGGAAGAATGAGCCGTGCTTGGTGGTCCTGGGAGGGGCAGGCGGGTGAGCCTGGAAGGGACTTAACGGAGCTTAGTGATTCGGCCTGGCGGAGGAGACCCGGCAGACGGGCAACCAGTCAGGGCAGCAAGCCCCAAAGGGCAAATCCCCAGGCGGGGGGGGGGGGAGCTGAAGTCCCTGCGGTCTGACCTGGCCAAGGGACAGCTGCAGCCAAAGCCTTTGCTCCTTCACTGCAGGGCCTCCCGCCCCCCCTGCCCCGGCCCCCACCAGACCTTTCCTTTCCATCCAGCTGGGAGGCAGCTGACCATTACCCCAAAGGAGACACCCCCACACACACACACACAACGTGGCTAGCCATGGGAAAATCCCTCCGCAGGGCCCCAGGGCAGTGGTGGTGCCCCCACCCCAAATGGCTATCCCAGGGGAGGGGGGGGGGAGACGCTCAAGTCCATCCAAAGGGAGGTGATGCACCGTTGTGACTTTCTCTCTGGTCTTGGGTCCATGCCTGTGGCCCAGCGTTGCCACCTCCTGAGTGGATCCTGATTTGAGGGGAGGGGCTCTGGGGTGCCTGTCCTTGGCTGGCTGGGACTTTCTTTCCAGTGGAATTCCAGCAGGGCGTTCGCTGAAATTCCTGGGTGGCTGGCTAGTTTGGGATTTGCGGGACGAGAGCAAGAGGACCTTAAAGGACCGAAGCGATGATGATCGCTATGTTTCCTTAAATTGGCCCATTATCTCCTTAAAGCCCCAGGGCCCCCCCTTAACCTGCCCCATTGAGCCCAGGAATGGCCTTCAGAAACTGGGGGTTGCTTTCCTCAGGAAGACCCCCTGCCCTGCCTGGCCTCTCTTGCCCTCCGCCCCCCCGAGGTGCTTAGGAAGAGTCACTATGGAGGAGGATTAAGGGTCTAGAACAGGGTCTCCAACCTTGGCAACTTTAAGACTTGTAGACTTCAAGTCCCAGAATTCCCCAGCCCTTGGGTTGCAGCCAGCCCTTGGCAAGGTCAGACCACAGGGCGTTCAGCCCCCTTCCCCCGGGGGATTTTCCCTTGTGGCTTGCCAGCCTGACTGGCTGCCCATCTGCCCTGGTCTCCTTTTCTAGGCCGAACCGCTAAGCTCCACTGGCCCCCATGCTGGGCTTCCCAGGGTTGCTCCAGGGCACTGGCTGTGCCAGGCAAGAAGGGCAGCCTTTCCAGAGGGCCTGGCTCCCAGGACCGCCAAGCACGGCTCGTTCTTCCACCGGCCTCGGAAAGCTGGGGTGGTGGTGGGGGGAGTCCATCTTTGGGACGTCCTGCCAGAGGCTCTTCTGCCCACTGTGTCCCCAGGCCGTTCAGCCCCCGTGGGGACTTTGGGTGGCTCCCTGCAGGGTTCTCCAGCCGTCTTTGGGCAGGGTGGTTCTGCCAGTGCCAGGAAGGGCGTGGCAGAGGAGCGGCCCCTTGCTTCCCTGCCTTTCCTCAGAGGTGCTCCTGCATGCCAGGAGGCAGCGGTGGCAGCACTACTCCTTCTCAGAGCCAATCCGGGCTGGTCCTGTGGCTTCTTGGGTGCCCGTTCCGGCTGGACCAGCTGCTCCGGTCATGGCTGCCACCTCCGCCGGAGCAGGCTGGGCTGAGGAACCTTCGTTCTGCAGACGGGGTGCCAACCCACTCACACAGATGCTGTGCTGGGCAGAGTCGTCCAAGCAGCATTTGGACCCCCAAGCTTCCCCTGGGCTGATCGGAGGATGGCAGCTGCCCAGCCAGCTGCTCCCAACTGGGGTGGAAGGCCTGTGCCCAGTGCCCCCGCTTGCCACCAGGGCTCACTAGATGGCTTTCCTGGTGCGGCCTTTTAGCTGGGGGGTGGGCTTTGAGGGTCCTGCAAGTCTGAAGGGGAAGGGGGGCTGCTCCCTGGCTCGGGGTTCCTGCCTCCAGGAGACGCGTCTGCCTCCCTCGGCTGCTGGAGGGCCCGCAGTTCGGCCGCGGGGCGGGGGGCGACTGTGTGGCGTCCGGCGGCTCTTCACTGGGAGCCGGGCCGGACTCCTCCGACTGGATCCTGTAGCGGCGCGAGGGAGGGTCGTGCGGAGGGCATGCGAGTCCCCTGAAAACAGAAGCCGCCGTTCTACACGAAAGGCCGGACGGGCACAAGCGGCGGGTTTCCCGCCACTCCCGAGGCCGCCCTTGAGCGAGCCGAGTTCGGGGCCGTCTGCGGGCGGCCGCTGTCGCTGGCCGGCCATTGCCAGCCTCCCTTCTCCCAGGGAGGGGCTGCGGCCGAGGCCGGGGCGCCGGCGCTTGCCCTCCGGCCAGGCGGTCCCTCGAGCCCCGACGAGGGCTTTCGTTCCCCCGCGGGGCCCTCGGCGGCACCGGTCGCGGAAGGCGTCACCTGAGGCAGGTGGATCACCGGCTTGCGGGGAGAAGCTTCCCGAACTCTTCGCGAGACACCTGCGAGCCTGGCTGTCAGTTCGGCTGCGGCCGCGGCTCCTCTCTCGGTCAGGGCGGGATCCGTGGGCGACGCGCGCCGGGAGTCACCGCGCCGCCCGACGCTCCTGAAAAAAGACCCTCTGGCTGCGGGGGATCCGGCCTCGCCCCTCCCCGCCTTCTCCGCTCTGTGAGCGCCTCGTTATCCGTTTATTAAAAACATTTCTATACTGTACTTAAAAATCCCGAAGACGCCAATAATATTTGCAAAAAAAATACCTCTAAACACCAAATAGATTAAAAGTTGAATTAAAACCATCCATCCAACCCCAGAGGGAAGCGATAGTAGAATTAACGGCAAATGAAAGGCAAGGTGAAGAGTTATTTTTTCCATGGGTGCCAGAGATCCGTCCGGCATTACTGGGCACAGCATGAAGAGCTCTCGGCTGCCCCGTCCATGGGCCCCTCCTGCAGAACCCCCCCCACCTCCCTTCCCTCTGGCTGGCAGGCCGGGGGCCCTTGGGGGTCTGCACCCTTTTGCTGCACAAGGCGCCCTTTCCTGCTCTCCAGCTTTCCACCCTGGGCATTGCCCACTCTCGGCCCCTCCCCCCACACGCCCTCTTTCCTTCTCTGGCAGCACACTCCCCCATTGGGCCAGGGCCCAGAAGGAGGGCCGTGCCATCCCCCCCACCCCCCAAGTTGTGGGGCAAGTGGCTCCTTTGCCACCCGGAGCAGATCTGTGGAAGGGGCAACTGCAGTCAACAGTCTCCTCCTGCCGTTTTCCACCCGAAGGCCTTGGCTGCTGGAGTTGTTCACACAGCATTCGGCTCACCCGGGTTCGAAGGTTCTAGGACCTTTGGATTTTGCCCCAAGCATTGTGTGACCCCCAAAGAATTGGTGAATCCAGTGCCCCGTGCAGCCTGTGGCCTGGAGGCAGCGGGAGAACTGCCACAGTTCCTGCAGAGAGCAAGGGGTCTGTGCGGGGGCAGGGCTAAAGGGAGGGAGGGAGGGCTGTGGGGCTTGATTAAAACGGCCTTTCCAAACCCCGAGCAGAGGACTTCACTGGCATCTCAGGACCAAGCTGCACTGCCCACAACCTTCCTATCAGAACAAGCGTGGCGGCTACCTCTCTCGGGACCATGGTTTCATTCACAATTAGCAGCAACTCAGGTTAATCACCTCTTGGCTACCTTCACCTAATACGCTAGGCGCCGTTACTTTCTCACTGGGTAAGCGTGTTAGGTGATGGCAGTGCTACCTTTCTATCTGACCCCAAAAATATATTCTGCGAACTCAGTGGATAGCTGTGGGTCAAGGTTCCCACAGTGGGCTAATTAATTAAACCAGCTGCGCTGCATGGAAACCACCACCCCGCCCCCCCAATCCCAAGCGATGGAAAGTCGCTCTGGCCAATGTATAGGGAGAATAGACATGGAGGGGCCAGGGGAGCCCCCTGCGATTCCTTCGGGGCCCAGCCAGGGAGCAAAGCCAGCCTCTGCTGCATAGTGAGCCCACGAGGGGAGGCTCTGGTGAAAGGCATGAGGGGAAGGGAAGGATCCCACCTAAAAGGCTGCTGGTCGGCCAGCCTCTGGCCCTCCTTGTGCCTTCAATGGGGAGGTTTCCCTCTTCCTAGCAACTCACCCTGCCCCCTCCAAGGCTAAGCGACCCCTTTCTGGGCAGAGGTGCATCGGGCCCTAGTAGGAGGGGGGCAGGCAGGCTAGGGACGATGGTCCTACTTCCCTGCTTAAAGGCCTAGGGAATCCCCTTGCCACCAGAGATCTGCCTGGATGGAGAAAGCCAAGCCCCATGAGTCACAGCCATACTGGCTCACCTGGACAGGAAGGGCCAAGGGGATCTCTGCCCATTGGAGGACATTGCTGGCACCCACCTGCTGGAGGTCCTGCTGCAAGTTCCCCACCTCCAACAGCCTACAGCCCCTCCAAGGCCAGTCATCCCACCACTTTGAAGGAAGACTGAAACCAAGCCGGCCGTGAGCCTGAATTGATTCTAGCTCAAAGGACGCCCAGGCAGGCGTCCCAGAGAATGGGGCTCTCAGCCTCCATGTTGCTCCATCCAGCACAAGCCGGCAGCAGCAGCAGCAGCAGCAGCAGCAGCAGCAGTCCACTCGTCCGGTCCTTGGGAGCAATGTCCAAGGCAGCCCAGTCCAGCCCATTGGCCACGATCCTCAGAGCAGCAGCAGTCAAGGCCTCTGCATGGCCCCCCTGGAACGGTTCCTTTTGGCCAGGGGCTCCCCGAGCTCCAAGTGATCTGGGGCAGACAGAAGCTTGACTGAGAAGCCACCAAGAAGCCAACATCGCCCAAACCAGGTCTTGGAATGAAAGTGGCCCCAGAGGAATCCAGGCAGGTAAGATGCAGCAGGACTGGAAGAAGCTAAGGGAGCCCAGGAACGCCAGACTAGGAAGTGGGAGGCTGGGAGGTGCCAGACAGGGGTGGGTGGGTGGGTGGGAGCCTCCAGCAAGCCCACCTAGAGCAAGGAGGGCCGAGGGACAACCTCGCCGCCCATCTTCCACCAGAAGGGAGAGAGAGGCCAGGGCTGAGTGGAGGCTGCCCCATCAAATGAAGGGGGGGGGGGGCAGTCAACGTGACCAGCTGCCTCCTTGCCCAGAAAAGGTTGCAGGATCCAATCCTGCTGGAAGGAATTCCCCTTCCTATTTAGCAACCTCAACAACAAAAGCTCCTGGATGATCAGGCTGCAAACTGTAACAATTGTTCAAATTCTTGCACCGAGAAGAATTGCTCCTCCCACTCCCACAAGAGCCACCTCAGGCAGGACTCCAACAGGCAGCGCCAGGCCCTTCCCAATCCAAGCCCCCAGGACCACCCGAGGGCCAGCTGGGCTGTGGGAGGGGCGCAAGAGCAGGACCCGCCCTGCCCGGGAAGCACAGCACCGCGGCTTTTCTGTTACTTTTATTGTGTGCAAGACAAACCAAGACAGCCAAAATCCAGGTTCCCCCCCACCCCCCACCAAAGGGGGCAGCGACTCCTCAGGTTCCAATGAAGATCCACACGGTCCAGTTTTCTTTTGCACAGCAAAAGATCCGGGGGGGAGGGAGGGGAGCTCCTGGGGAAGAGCCCCCTTTCCCCAGCCTTCCGGGTAAAGACGCCCCGCTCCCCGCAGAGTGGGAGCCACGAAGGAGCCCCGCCCTTTCAGACGCCAAATTCCACGGCTGTAAACAAACGCGCCCCTCCCCCACCCCGAGGACCGACCGACCGACATTTGGCCGCAGCTGGGGGAAGGGGCGGCAGGCAGGCAGGCCGACCTCCGGCGCCCATCCCGGGCCGTTCTCCGCCGGGCCGCCCTCTTTCCTGGCGCTGCCTGGGGCCCCTCAGATCCGCGGGAGGAAGCGGGACTGATCAGCCGCAGTCGGCCTCTGGGCTGTGGCAGGACCGCAAGGGCGGCGGGGGTGAGGAGCCCCCGCCGCCCTCGTGTCCATTGCTCTCGATGGAAGACTCGCTGCCGGTGCTCTCCCCGGAGAGGAGGCGGGTGACGCGCAGGTCGGCGCGGAGAAGCGCCACGTCGTTGCCGATGGCCAGCTCGCCCAGTCCGCAGATGAGCTGCCCCAGGCTGGACCCCGCGGGCGCCGCGCCCTCCCCGTCCTCCTCCTCCTCCCCCTCCAGTGGGGCCAGCAGCTCGTCGTCCTCCCCCTGGCCGCCGTCACAGTCCTCCCGCTGGCCGCCGTTGGCACAGCCCGGCCCGGCGGCGCGCTCCTCCAGTTCCTCGCCCAGCGAGTCCTCGGTGATGGAGCCCAGTTTGGGCGCGCTGCGGCTTCGCTCGACGGGCGGCTTGTAGCAGCCACCCGGCCCGTGCAGGAGCAGCTTGCGGAGCGGCACCAGCGGGATGGCGCCGTCGGCCCCGGGGCCCACCTGCTGCAGCTGCTGGTGCCGCGCGTCGGCGCGCTTCTTGAGGCGGCGGAACTCGGCCAGCGCCGCCGCCGAGGTCTGGTACAGCAGCAGCGCCATGGCGCGGGCCTTCTCCGCCTTGGAGACCAGCACGGCGTGGCAGCGGAGCAGCACCGCCTTGTGCTTCACCTCGTGGCGGTAGATCCAGGCGAAGAGACGCGGCAGGCGCGGGTCCGCCACGCAGTAGGTGACGCGGTGCAGCAGGTAGAGGTGGCCCGGACGGGAGGCGGCCTCCGCCGGCACCGCGGGCGCCAGGCGGATGCCCTGCGGCCCGATGGTCAGCTTCATCTTGGTGCCGTGGCGGCCGGCCTCGCTCTTGGCCCAGATCTTGGCCACCGCCACGTCGGTGCAGCCGTCGCCCTTGGCCTGCAGCGTGGTGGCGTTGCCCAGGTAGAGCGCCGTGTAGGTGGGCGCCTCGCTGCTCACGCGGAACTTCTTGCGCTTGGAGCGGAACAGGCTGCCCATCCTGGAGAGGGCGCTCTCGGCCGGGCAGGCGCGGGCCAGCGAGCCCAGGGCGGCGGGGCAGGGCAGGCTCCCGGCGCCCGCCTGGCAGTAGTCCTTGGCCTTCCCCGACGGCGGAGAAGCGCCGCGCGGGCCCGCTGGCTGCTGCCGCTCCCGCCGCCGGCCCTGCTGCTGCGGCTGCGGGTGCTGCGGGTGCTGCTGGGGCTGCGGGTGCTGCGGCGGCTGGGGCTGACACTCCTCGTCCGCGGCCAGCAGCTCGAATTTGTGCCTCTTCCAGGGCAGCATCGCGGCGCCCCCGCCGCTTCCCGACGGCGCAGCCAGTCCGGGGCGCTGCGGCTGCTGCTCCCGGTCCTCAGCTGGACGCGCCCGTCGTCGCCCCGGCCGCCCGCGCATCCCGAGGGACCGCCGGCCCGGGCCTCGCCGCCTGCCGCCGCCGGGCGCGCGCCCGCCGCCATTCCGTCGCCATCGCCGCCGCCGCGCGCGCGCGCGTTACATGCCGGCCTCAGCCCCGCTCCGCCGCCGCGCCTCTGCTGGCGCTGCCTGGCCGCGCCGCTACATATAGGCCGGGCGAGGGAGGTCGCTGCGCCGGGAGGCGGCGCCCGCGATGCCGGCCGCGAGCCGAGGGGGAGGGGCCGCAGCGATGGCCGTTGGGTCGGGGGGCTCAGCCGTGGCTCCCCGCCCTGCTCGCTCCCGCGGCCAGCAGCCCGGGAATGGCGGCCGGAGGAAACCCGGCCTCCTGTCCCAGGACGAAGCGGAGCGCCTCCTCGCCTCGGGAGCCGCCCCGAAGAGCCCCCTCCGCGCCCGCGCCCGCGCTTGGAAGGGGCAGCGAGCGGGCGTCCAGCTGCGGAGCCGCCCTCGGGTCGCCTGCTCCCTGCGCCCCTCCGTGGCTGCCGGTCCCGGCCCTTCCACCGGGCAAGCGTCGCCCGCTTGGGCCGTTTCCTGACCCGCCGTGGAGGCTTTAAAGCGCTCCCGGCCTCCTCCAACACGGCTCGGCCTGACAGGCCCGGTATTGCGCTGGGGGGGTGGGGGTGCTGATGCCCGGTGAGGAAGCTTCTGGTGCTTTTCGGGGTTTTCCGCTGCAGGATCTTTCTGAACGGGCCTTTTGGGTTCCTCCTCCTATTGAGATCTGTTTTTCTTCTCTGTTTGACGTTAAGGATTTTACCCTTCAGGTTTAGAGGCAGATGGACCATCTCAAAAAGGGTAGGACTGCACCCTTAACCTGGTACCTGAACTAAGCGATATACGGATCGATTGATGGACAAAGCTGGGTTTGCTACAGCACTAAGCCACAATGGATTGAAGAACTGGCAAACCAAGTTTGAAAATGAGTCTGTGACTTCCTCAGGTGCCCGTTTGCTCAGCTTTGGGGTCACAGTGGAGACAGACACCGGGGCCAATTGTATCCTAGAGTTGTATGAATGTGTTCCAGCTGGCGCTTCTGAGCGAGAAATGCTGTGGCATTCGGGGCTTTTCCCAAAGGTGCTGGCGAACCAGGAGAAGTCCCAGGGGCAAGACTACCCCGTGGACTGCAACTAAGGTGCTGCCTTGGCACTGGGCAGGCCCGGGTTCAAGCTTCCCACAGCTATGGAAGCCAGAATAACAGAGCTGGAAGAAATCTTGGGGGCCTCCTAGGACACCCCCGGCTCAAGGAGGAGCTCCTAGAGACCCTCCCCTTTAAGACCAATGGTCCCCCAATCTCTTCTTGGAGGCAGCCATTCCACTGATGGTTTTTATGTCAGAAAATTTCTCCTTAATGGATCTTAATGGATCTCTCTTTCATGACCTTCCCACCCAGTGCTTCCTGTTCTGCCTTCAGGTGCTTTGGAAAATAGGTTGACCCCCTCTTCTTTGTGGCAGCCCCCCCAAATATTGGAACACCGCTATCCTGTCGCCCCGTCCTTCTTTTCACTAGAGTAGACATGTTCTATATTAGCATACTCCAAACACTGAATCCTGATTGGTCCACATGGACCGCAACCCGATTGGTCAACTGAACGGCCGTGATTGGCGCGCTAAGAATCAACTGCGATTGGCCGAGCCGATCGCAGGAGATTCAAAGCCCTGTCATTGGCTGCCCAGCCGCGAGCAATCCCTATATGAAGGGCTGCCGCGGCTCCAAGATCTTGGACAAGTCTGTATACTGAAATAAAGAGCTGGATGTACACTTGGTCTCGCGTCTCTGTGGGAACCGATCTACCGATCTAACACTGGCGATGAAGGTGGGATTGTGAGACAAGAGACCAACCGAGCATGTGGTGAAGCGGCACAGAACGACCGGCAAAATGGCCAGCAGCACCTCGCCACCCACACCCTTCAACCAGGCTGCCGAGGATTGGGAATCATACGTTGACTGATTCCTAATTTTCCTCGAGAGCAGCAACCTAAAAGATGCCAATGGACAGAAAAAAAGGGCCGTGTTCCTGACACAGTGCGGGCCCGCCGACTAAAGCCCTAGCCAAACCCGCCGACATGAAGGAGATGGACTGGGCCGACCTCGAACCGATGCTGCGGCGCCACTATGCCCCCGCCATGCCCAATCTTATCAGAAGGCACGAGTTCTATCGGCGGGACCAGAAAGAGGGCGAGAGCATCAGCGACTTCGTGGCCACGCTGAGGGACCTCGGGGGCATGTGCGGCTTCACCGACATGGGCGAGGCCCTATGAGACTGCGTGGTCCTCGGGCTCAGGGGCCCCATCCTTCAGAGCTGGCTGATGGCGAGGGCCGACATCTCCGTCACCGAGGCCATTGCCGAAGCGACTGCATCCGAAGCAGCCAAGCAGTCAGTGGCTCGGATGCGGCAGATGAACGCGGTGGACCGGCCAGCAACCATCGAAGCAACCCCGCCACTGGAGAAACACCCGGAAGGAAGCCCCAGGATGACCGCCATCACCCACCATGGAGACGTCGACTCCTTCTCTGAAACCGAGGACAAGGAAGAGGAGATCCACTGACTACAGATGGAACGAGACCGGCGGGAACGGAGAGGCCGTAAGTCGGGGTTCCAGTGTGCCGGCTGCGGCGGCAACCACCCCCGCTCAGAATGCCGATTCCTCGACGCCATCTGTTGGCATTATGACAAGCGGGGGCACATCGCCAAGGTGTGCTGGAATAAGAGGAACCATAGCCCCCGGCGACGAGACGGCACCCCCCCAGGACCAGAGACCGCCACGCCGAGAGCTGGTGGAGCCGGGATGGCTGGAGCAAGCGACTCAGTGAGATGCGGCGGAGAGACGAGACCCATCAGACGGTCATCATTGGCCACTCCTTGACCATCGATGCCCGGAAGGTTCACGTGGAGCTAGACATCGAGGACCAACCATGCGAGATGGAGGTGGATTTCGGATCCTACCTCTCCATGGTGTCCTGGCGCACAATCAAGCGCCTGGTGTCTACCATCCACCGGCGCGAGTTAGAAAATCAGAAGCTGACCCTAAAGGACTATCAGGGAAACCGCATCCCTGTAGTCGGAATTGGACACTTTAAAATAACCTTCAAGGGACGTACCGAGGTGCTTCCACTCACCATCGTGGACAAGGACTGCCCAAGCCTACTGGGACTGCAATGGTTCGCACTGCTGGGAATCGAAGTGACGGGCGTCAACCATGTCACCGAGGCAGACTGGGAAGCAACACTTGTGAGGGACTACCAAGAGGTCTTCAACGGCGACCTAGGCAAGTACCGGGGGTCCCCAATCTCTTTTAATCTAAACCCAAACGTTGCCCCAATCTGACTTAAACATCGGCGAGTGCCATTCGCGCTCAAGCCTAAAATCGATGAGCAATTGGACAAGCTCATTGCGCAAGGGGTCTTAGAGCCGATTGACCATGCCCGGTGGGAGACCTCCATAGTCACCCCGATCAAGCCGGATGGGTCCGTAAGGATCTGTGGTGACTACAAGGCCACCCTCAACCACGCGCTGCAGCAGAGTGCCTACCCCGTCCCAGTGGTACAGCACCTCCTGCACTCACTGGGGGGAGGCCGGGTCTTCGCGAAGCTCAACCTGGCGCAAGCATACTAGCAACTGCCGGTCGATGCTGAAACTGCAGAGGCGCAAACCATCGTAACCCACCAAGGGGCATTCTGAGGCAAGAGACTCCAATTCGGAGTCACCGTAGCTCCAGGGGTCTTCCAGAGCCTGATGGAAAGGCTACTCCAAGGGATCAAAGGGGTGGTGCCCTATTTCGATGACGTGCTGGTGTCAGCTACCAATAAAAACCAATTAGAAAACCGCCTAAGGGAGGTGTTACAAAAATTCAAAGACTCTGGGCTAAAAGTTAAAAAAGAAAAATGTCAGCTGTGCACTGAAAAGGTCGAATTCCTGGGGTACCTCCTAGACCAGCACGGAATCCACCCAACAGAGAAAAAGCTCAGAGCCATCAAAGAAGCCCCTAGACCAAGGAACGGGGGATACGGCATGCGTTGACAGCGCCCGCTCATCCGGCAGCGAATGGGCGGGCGGAACGCATAGTCCGTTACACAAAAAACACCATACAGAAAATCGAAACCGGGGACATACAAGAAAAAATAAATAAAATGCTTTTAATACAACACATAACATCTAACACAATGACAAATAAAAGCCCAGCAGAATTACTCATGGGCAGAAAACTAAGATCCCCGTTAGACAGGCTACACCCCACATACAACCCTGAGAAACCCCCAGACTCATCCGGCAAACACTGAACATTCAACATTGGAGATGCCGTCTATGCCAAAAATTGTACAGGGGACCCACTCTGGGTACCGGCGAAAATAACCCAGGTAACGGGCCCCCGGTCTTACCGGCTACAAACCAAAGACGGACGAAGCTGGAAGTGACATATCGACCAGCTAAGGTCAAGAACAGCCACCGACGACACCGACAGCACGCAAACACCGCAAACAACTACTAATAAAGAAACCAGAGGGGGGAACCTCAAACAATAAAGAAAAAGGAGAAGAAAATCCTAAAGCGCAAACAGAACACCCCCAAGCCAAAATAAACCAGCAATACTCACTGGTAAATGATGAACCTGCAACAGACAAACAACCAGGAGCTTCACCTGGAAGGAGCAGCCAAGCCAGTTCGACCAGCCCGGAAAGACCAGGCGGGAACAGCAGAATCGGCAGCTCAACCGACCCGGGTAGACCGGGTGGGAGCTACCACAGTAGGCCCGGCTCACCCTTCCAGGCGGTTCCATCCAGGAGAACTGGAGCGATGAGGAGTCCGTCCGAACCAGTCGAGGACCAAGCAGCAACTGAGCCGCGCAGGTCAAGTAGGCAGGTACGAAGCCCCACCTACCTGCGCGACTACGTAACCATGCTCCGTCGAGCTGAACCAAGAGGGGAGGGGTGTTCTATATTAGCATACTCCAAACACTGAATCCTGATTGGTCCACACGGACCGCAACCAGATTGGTCAACTGAACGGCCGTGATTGGCGCACTAAGAATCAACTGCAATCGGCTGAGCTGATTGCGGGAGATTCAAAGCCCTGTCATTGGCCACCGAGCCATCCCTATATGAAGGGCTGCCGCGGCTCCAAGATCTTGGACAAGTCTGTATACTGAAATAAAGAGCTGAATGTACACTTGGTCTCGCGTCTCTGTGGGAACCGATCTACCGATCTAACAAGACACACCCAATTCCTGCAACCGTCCTTCATATGTTTTAGCCTCCCACACTCTCAATCAGCCCCCTCATTAAGACTTGCAGTCAGCCCTACCTTACAGAACTGTTGTGAGGAAAAGCAGGAAGAGAAAACATTATTACGTATCCTGCCTTGAGCTACAAACAGAAGGTGGGAATCAAATCTAAAAAATAAACCAATAGATTTTTCTCCTTTTCTGCTAAGTGGATGGAGTCTGCTATGGGGGGAGGTTGCCAATCTAGATGGGCAAGGGGCAGGAGAAGCAGTGCCACACAAACACACCACCTGTCCCCTTGTATGCTGTGGTAGAAGAGAAGGTAGAGGTGGGCTCAGTCACAGGCTAGCGGAAGGTTTTTCAGCCACAGGATCTGAGTGTTGGGGGGGGGGCGGGGCAGGATCTCAGGCAGGTCCCAGGAAGTGGAAAGAGGCTGCTAGTGCTCTTCCCTCTCTTGGCGCTGCCCCAACCCAGCCCACTGGTTCTTCCTAGCAATGGATGAGGACAAGATGTGCTGCCTGCCAGTGCTGGGCAGCTTAGCTTGGAGGCTTTGACCTTCTTTGTCGAGAAGTACCTGATCACTTAAGTGGCCTAAAAGCTGTGTCTAACCAACGTTGTCATTCTCAGCTTAAAAGCCACCACAGAACCTGCTCGGTGGAATGAAAGTGCCTTGAGACCGGCCAGTTCTCCTTCCCTCTGCTGGATCCTTTGCACTCCCAGGCCTCCCCCACCATAACAGGTGTTCAGCTCGTTTCGGACGTTTTGGCGCTCAGCCGGTGTGTGCAGGGAGCCACAAACTCCCCAGGCTCGCCTTACACGCGCACGTGCAAGCGCTCATGCCAGCAAGCAGCTCCCCCCCCCCCCATGCATGGCCGGTCGGACCAATTCCACTGCTGGGCAGCGGCATCGCCTCCGCCTGAGTTCGGAGGGCAGCCGCGGCCCCTGGCGCTTGGGCTACGGCGGGTCTTGTTCTGTCCCCTGATGCCCACAAGGTGGACCGGCCCTTTTTGGACAAAAGAAACAGCCAAGCGGCACCGGCGTTGCCCCTTCTGCCGACGCGCAAGAGACGGCGCGGGTCTCGTGAAAAGGCGACCCCGCTTTTGTCTCCGGGTTCCTTGCCCGGAAGGCTGAACGGTCGGATTAGCCGCTTTCCAGCCCACTTGCCCCGCGTCAGGGTTCTAGTCCTCCTTGTACTCCGAAGCTCTCTCCCCCACCACCCCGAGCCCCAACCAAATGGGAAGGAGCGGCGGCCCTTCAGCGCCACCGTGAGGTCGCCGCCGCCGCCGCCGCCGCCGGAACTAAAGGTTTGCGGAGCGCAGTTTTCGCCCGGAGCCTTCGCGGAGGCGCTACCGTCCGCGTCGCTGATTGGCTGCGCCCGGCCGCATGCCCGGAAGCGCCGAGCGCGCGATGGGGAAGAAACAGGCGCAAGGACTGGGGCGCTCCCTCCGTGGCGGCGGCCGCCGGGCGGGCGAGGCGGGATGGGTGAGCCTCCTTGACCCCCCCCCCCCCTCCCTCCCCGTGGGGGCGGGGCCCCCGCTAACGGCGCGTCTCCCCCTCCGCGGCCCCGCTAACGGCGCGTCTCCCCCCCCCGCAGCGCCACACGAGCGAGCTGAGCGAGCAGGGCCGCGCCCCCCCGCCGCAGTCGGTGACGGAGCAGAGCCCGCTGGAGGCCTTCCTGGCGGCGGCGGAGCTGGCGGGCGCCGCGTTCGCCGCAGGTGAGGAGGGCCGGGCCGGGCGGGGGGAGGGCAGCGTGGGGTGGGGGCCGCCTCCGCCCGCCTGACGCGGCTCTCCGTCCGCAGAGAAGCTGAACGCGCGCCTGGCCCCCGGCCGCGGGGCTGCGGAGGAGGAAGCCGGCCGGCCGCAGGAGGAGGAGAAGCGGGTCCTGCGCATCCCGAGAAGGTGCGTTTCCCGAAGGCCGCTCCGGAGGACCGGCGGGGGGCGGGGGTCTCCTAGCCAAGGCCGGGCGGGGGGCGTCTCTCCCCGGGCCCCGCTTCTTTCAGCCCCTCCGCCACCGGTTCCCTCCTTCCGCCTCTTCCGGGCTTTGTGATTGTTGGCCGATTTCAGGCTGAGCTGCTTATAATAAACCCCGACGGTGATCACACCGTTAGTGCTCAAGTAAACGTGAGCTTGCTGAAGCTGCGGGCAGCTTGGATAATGGCAACTAGGTTGAAAGGCGCCTCGTTTTGTCTGTTCTTATCAAGGTTCTTATCAAGGTTCCTGTGAGCTTTGCTTAATGGTGAAGAATAGGTTGAGCACAAAGCCAGGCCTCCTATTTGTACCTCAGCGGTTGTGAGAAGGAAGGAGGGCCTGTGAACTGAAATCTCGCATGCTCTGCGCCTTGTTTCGTCCTCTGGTCATGAATCATGACAGGCAAGACTTGGCATCTTTTCCCTGCCTCTCCTGGGTTTTTAAAATATAATTTTCCGTAAAGAAATATTTTTGAGGACTTGACAGTTTGTGATATTTTGTGTTCTTGAGCTGACTTATGTAGGAAGGGAATCCTTTGGGTGAGATCTTTGCCCTTGCGTTAAAAGACAAGGATAGAACGTGTTCTTGTATTTGCCCTGCCTTTTTCTAGGCCACCAAGGAAGGACTTTATGCAGGACAAGAGGTTGGGCTAGAAGACCTCCAGGGTGTCTTCCAGTTCTAAGATGCTGCATCTCTTGTCGGCAGCCGATAGCCGGCTCTTTTCGAGCTTCATTTCCATCACTTGTTTTGCTTTTCTGCTCTTTCACTGTTCGATGAAATCTGCCCTCCCGTGAATTTTGGATAAATACAAAATGTTTTGAGTTCTGTTCCGTGTTCCTTTCAACTATTCATTCTCGGCCATAGAAGCTGCCTGCGAAAAGTTACTCCCCGTCTTCCCTGAGGGGCAGGAAGAACCGCCTAAAACGCTCACCAACCAGAAGGTCACTTCCCAGCCTGTCCAGCTCCCTTTCCAGCCTGTCCAGCTCTGGGGTCCTCGACCTGTAGCCCACTACCCTGCTGTGGCCTACTTTCAACTGGGCCGGTATATGTGCGCACAGCTCGACTTACATGAGCTATGGGTGCTGGCACTCACAACCCCACTCCCACAAGTGAAGCTGTGAGCGTGCACACAAAACCATCCTCCCCACCCCACGCCACCCCAGGCCACCAACCTGGAATGGTTGGGGAAGGCTGCTCTAGCGAGTGCCTCTTGGTTTCTATTACTGTGATGACCCAGAGTGTAAACAAACGTAACAAAATCCAAAATGTAAATAAATGTCCTTTAATGCCTCCAACTTGGCCCCACTGTTCAATAATTCTCAGTTGGAGATAAAATGTACTCAAAAATAGTCTTCAAAACAAAGCAATACAGTCCTAATTTAATGAGCAGACAGGTGAAAATAAAAGCAAACAAGCTACAATGATGAAATTTCCACAACGGAACAGAAGTATTTACCAAATTCAAGAAGATAACAAGGCACAGTCTGTTGGAAGAACGCCAACCAAGATAGCCTCCAACTCAAATAAAACACACTTTGTCTCCAGCGTTTGCCAGAACGCAGGTCCAAACTCTTATGCAGTTCTCACACCTGCAGCCCATGAAGAGGATCAAGGCCCCCTCCTCCCAAGTAGACCACGTCTCTCCCTTATCCTCTCCTCCTTGCGTGCCTTAGGATGGATAGGGGATGGGCCTGGGTCCTCCTCTGACTCCTCTGCCCTTCCCCAGCCTCCTCCACAACCTCCACTCCCTGTTGGCTGTTCCTCCTCTCCCTCAGGGTCAGTCTCCACCAGGGGCATAACAATGACCAAAACTGTCTCTTCCAAGATCATTTTCTACTATTCTGAAGCAAGTGTTTTTTTGTGGCGCCCAAACCTCTTTGTTCATTTTGTGCTTTGTCCTTCCAGGCCGCCATGGGACGAACAAACAAGCCCTGCAGCATTGAACCAGGCCGAAAGAGACAGCTTCCTGAGGTGGAGGAGGCAGCTTGCTTGGTGAGTGGCATTGGCTCAGGGAGTCAACAACGTGCCCCTGAGAAACCTAAGTTGGGACTTGGGGAGACTGCCAAAGGGGGGGAGGGGGGGTACCCCACAAGACTTGGCTGTGGTTCTCTCATATCTGTTGGAGACAGAGATAGAGGCAGTTGAAGTTCTTTGTTGTCTAATCCTTTTGGTGGAAGGGATTGTTAATATCAAGGTTGCCTTCTACCTGGGCAAAAGGGCTATGGCACCTCAGCCCCCAAGTATGACAGAAAAAAAAGAATGTAATCAGAAATTATATAACGTTCTCGGCAGACAAATACTTTGGTTTAAACAAGTGTCCTCATCATTGCTCTAGGAGGCCCTCGTCAGTAAACAGAGTAAAACAGAGGCAGGTAGAAGAAAGGCTGAGGTCGTCCTTAATCTTTAGCCAGGTTTAATGTGAAGTCAGAAAAACTCTCAAAACCTTAATCCAGACCCTTTTAAAATATGTATTTTGCCACCTCAAGGCAGCTGATGCTTCCTCCTATTTTTCCCTCAACAATAACTCTGTGAGGAGGGTTGGGCTGAGAGGAAGACTGGGCCCAGGTCACCCAGATGGTTTCCATACCTATATGACAGCTGATGCCATTTGGTAGCAGATAACAAATAATGAGAGTTGGAAGGGACCTTATAGGTCATGTAGTCCAACCACCCCGCCTAAGCGGGAGACCCTACACCATTTTTGACAAATGGCAGTCCAGTCTACTTTTGAAAGCTTCCAAGGATGAAGCTCCCACAATTTCCAGGGGCAACTTCTATTCCATTTGTTGATTGTTCTCACGGTCAGAAAAATTTCTCCTTATTTCCAGGTTAAATCTCTCCTTGTTCAGTTTCCATCCATTATTCCTTGTCTGGCCTTACAGGTGCTTTAAAAAATAGCTTGACCCCTTCCTTTTCTCTGGGGCAGCCCTCAAATATTGGAAGGCTGCTCTCCTGTCTCCCCTGGTCCTTCTCTTCACTAGACTAGCCAGGCCCAGTTCCTGCAACCATTCTTCGTATGTTTTAGCCTCCGGTCCCCTCATCATCCTGGTTGCTCTTCTCTGTGCTTTTTCTAGAGTCTCAACATCTTTTTTATAATGTGGTGAACAAAACTGGATGCAGGACTCTAGGTGTGGTCTTACTAAGGCTTTATAGAGTGGTATTAGTTCCTCACTTGATCTCGATTGTATCCCTCTGTTAATGCAACTTAGGATTGGATTAGCTTGGTATTTGGCTGTAATGGACATTGGTTTGCAGCAATGGCTTTTCATGATGTTTTTCCTTTTTTAAAGTTATGTCTGAGCAATTTATAAATGTAAAAAACGAGAGACTTGCAGACAGGCAAGTCATGAGTTCAAAGCACTTGAGCAAGTCTAAGAGGCTGAAGCGAGCGAAAGAGGCTCTCCTCCCCACAAAGAAACGGATGTGGCATGTTGGGAGCTTCTTTGAGATGGTTTTTCAACTGATGTCAAGAAGTGCTCAATATACTGAACATTCAAGACAGGAGGAGAAAGTTCACTCATTAAACAAGATTATTCAGAACGAAGCAGTTTAAAAAATTGCCCTTGTGTTGTTTCATATTTTGTCATAGCCCAGCCTTAAAATGAAATCAACTGAAAATAAAAGCCTAGCATTAAATAAAATTCAGATAGCAGCAAAGCTTTTATTAAATGGCAGAAACAGCCCTGAGGACAAAGCTAGCCAACAAAGGGAGAAGAGGACTCCTGCAAAGGAAAAGGACACTCCCTCCCAAATCTCTGGGGGAGGGAGCTCCAAGTTGCGCCTCCAGGGGAAACTGACAGAAGCCCGGAAGGAGATGTTCAGCATCTCGTGCAGCAAAAGGGTCAGAGATGATGGACTTCACAAAATTGCTCTTTCAGATCTGTGTTTTATTCTGCAGGATTTATGCCTCTCAAGTTCATAGTATCATTCATTAAATAAAAATGTGATTGAAACCAACCAGAAAACCATCTCTGAATGTGCTTCCTTAAAATCCCCGAGACTCTTTCTTCCCCTGCATTCTTACAGGCTGGAGGAAGAGGAGAACCTCCTGCTGACCCCGTTCGAGCGAAATTTGGATTTCTGGCGTCAGCTCTGGCGGGTCCTGGAGAGAAGGTAGCTGTGCTTACGCTGTGATAGTCCAGCCCGCCTCCTGGGCCCAGGCAGGTTCTCTCCTTGGAGGCTCAGGCTGCCTGTCAGAGCAGGTGGGAGGGTGAAAAGGGGTCTCCTTGTGGACAGGAGGCTCTTGGCAGAGCCCGAGCCGGGTGGCCCTGGCAAGAGGACCTCCTGCCATGAAGGAAGAGCCTTGGGAACCGGGGGGGTGGGGGGTAGGGCTGCTCTCGCCTGCCTGCGGGCTGTGTGTGTGTGTTTGTGTGTGTGTGTGTGTGTGTAGGCTGGCTGCTTCCTCGGGCTCCATGCTGGGATCCCGTGGGTCAGGGCTGCCTCGAGCCCTCTGTCCTCGGCGAGAGCGAGATGGGGGTGAGCTCAGGGTGTGCTTCAAGCGGAGGGAATAGCGCCTCTGGCCTTCTCTTTTGCAGCGATGTTGTGGTTCAGATCGTGGATGCCAGGAACCCGCTCCTGTTCAGATGCCCAGATCTGGTAAGTAGAACAAACTGAGGTAGCAGCTCCACTTTGTGCATCAGGAGCCTGCTAAAAGTCGCCCATGTTCCAAAATTAAGGTGGGAATAGAATAGGTTGGTGCTTGAAAAATTAGCAATTGTGTATTTTGGTTTCTTCCGAAGACTTCCACTCACACAAATAACAGGTCAGAATGAAGCACCTCAAGGAATTGCTGGCTCTTTTGAGACAGGCAGGATGTTGTCAAACTTTACCAACGTTCTGTCACGTGGACAAATGGACCGGATGCACAGGGAGCCAGGAATCCTGCCTTCCGGCCAGTCCACATTATTAAAACTGGCAGCTGTCCCAAGGAGACGGCTTCAGCTGTGGGCCGTACCCATTCATGCCCACCGTCTAGGGGCTTCCAGCTAGGAAAGTGTCCCCTGGATTGAAAATTGTGGGGTGTGACCCACTGCTCCCCTGGGGCCTGGAACCAGGGACGGGTGAAGCTCGCTGTTGCAGGGACGGGATGTCCCAGGGTTCCAAGAACGTCCTGCTTTCACTGCCTGGGCCATATCCAGGCCATGACCAGCCCCTTCCTGGACCAGGAGGCGTAGTTCTGGAAAACTGCAAGCGAGCCCTGCAGGCTGGCACGTTCAGGGAGGAAAACTGAACATGATGGGATGTTCCAGAGAACTAACTGGAAGCCACAAACCTGGAAGCCCATCAGGCTTGCCCCTCAGCTGCTCAGATCTGTATAGGTGCTAACCACTGCTTTGGGGAGGGGCTAGCAAGACAGATTGGTGCGTGGTTTACCGTAAATGGGTGGCGTTTAACAAGAGCCTCGATAAAGCCCCAGGGGGCCTGAGGAGAAGCTGACTTCCCAGCTAGGAAAGTGTCCCATGGATTGAAAATTGTGGGGTGTGACCCACAGCTCCCCTGGGGCCTGGAACCAGGGACAGGTGACTCCTGGGTGGGCAGAAAGGGGTTTCTGATCTGTCGCAACTGAGGACATAAATTGGTAAATGTGAAAACAGAATGGCTGAATCAGCAGCAGCAGCAGCAGCAGCTCGTGCAAAAAGTGTAGTGACTGCAACCTGGAGGTTTTCAGCCTCTTAACAGGATACCAGAGTTGGAAGGGACCTTGGAGGTCATCTAGTCCAACCCCCTGCTCAGCGGCAAGCCCTGTATCATTTCAGGTATAGGGTTTCCTCTTAAAGTGGAAAAGTTCGCCTGTGGCGTCTCCACAGCTCTCCTGCCTCCCCGGTCGTTCCTCTGATCTCGTGAGGTTGCCCCCCCAGAGAAGACAGCCAAGAGCCCCAGGTGTCCTAAGCACCAGGCCGCAAGAGGCCTGATAGCGATGGGGGGCAGCGGGCCTGGGGTGCTTCCTGGTGCACAGGGATGCATCGTCCTGGGGTCCAGGGTTGCCTTCAGGCCCTTCGGGTTCCAGCTCTGAACACCAACCTTGGTTGTGTCGGTCACTTCCTCAGTCCATGCTGGATTTCCCAATCAGCCTCACATGCCGTGAAGGGCAGTCCGACTGAGCTCTGATGATGTATTGCTCAGTTAGTAAAGAGCAGGAACCAGGCATGACGGAGCTCAGAGGGGCGGTTTAGACGATAGGAGCCAAGTCCTGGCTTCCTGCAGAAATAAAAGCCTGCTTAGCCTTTGCCTTAAAATACCCGGCGAAAGAAAATCCAAATCATCATTGTGGGTTATGTGGTTCCATTATCCAGAACCTCCTACTTCTAGGATTATTTTTCTAAAGTTGTAGCATTCCTAACAGTCTGCTGTGGGCATTACCAAATCAAAAATGAAATTCCTTGAAAGGCCCATGCTGGTTTGCGGCCATGACATCTTTTGGGGTGCCTCCAGGTCATTCCGGGCGATGCTGTGCCACCCGGGGGGGACCTTGGGGGACGGGAGGAGGAGGAGGAGCCGCAGCTTAGGAGGCAAAAACCCTTTCCCGAGGGACCCTCCCTAGTTTTTCGAGGACTAGAGGGAGAGGAGAATCCCTTGGGAAAGGCTTCCGGTCTTGCCCCACCTGTTCCCGAGGCGGCCTGAGTGGCCTTTCCTCCACCTGTGGCCTGCCTGCCTGCCTGCCTGCCTCCCGAGGGCCCTTGCCACCTCTCTCCCTCTGCCTCGGGGAGATCCGTGTCTTTCGTCTGCCCTGCCTTCCTTCCCTGCCTTCCAAGAGGGGGGCAGCGTGGCTTTGCTCCAGCTATTGGCTGCCCTTCAGCCACAAAGGCTTTTCCGATGCGGAGAGGAGCCCCCCCCCCCAGTTCCTCCCCTGGCTTCCTGCAGGTGGAAAGAGGCGTTTCTCTCCGCTTCAACCTTCGGTCCGGCTTCTGGTGGCATTTTTCATCTTTGGGGGGGGGGGGGGGGGCGAAGGGTGACCCAAAATAGGCCTTGAGCAGGTCACCCCTTGGTCTTTAGACTTCCCTGTTGAGCAGAGCTGGCATTTCCACCCTCTTTTTTTATGCTTACCGTCCTTAGAATCGCGGCCTCTGGTGAGACGGGTGGCTTACAAATTGGATAAGTTAATCAATCCTTCACCCTCCTCCTCCTCCTCCTCCTCCTCCTCCTCCTCCTCCTGAGCTTTCTCTTCCTCCCTGGGGATTTGCAGTTGTGGCATACCTGTTCGCCTCCTTCCTTTGCCCCCTGGGCTGTGCTTGTCCTCCTCCTGCGCTTCTTATCCTCTCTTTCCAAGAGGCTCTGCTCACCATTGCTAGCCCAGTGACAGGCCAGGAGGGCGGGGCTCACCTCCCGCTTTGTTCCCATTTATCCCTTATAAGGGGAACTGTGTTTAAGCGGATGTAACAAAAACAGAAACAAAAAATGGAGAAAAGACATTTGGCTGCCCAGGGAATGGACGCCAGCGATTTGGGCCAAGCTGAAAAGACGCGGCCAGAGGCAGAGTCTGAGGCTCCGTAAGGGGCTGGGCGGTTATCCGAACTGGAGGGACGGCCATCGGGGCGCTCCCCAGGCTTAGGAGGGCCTGGCAGGCTACAGTCATGGGGCGGGGGTGGAGTCGATGGGACTGTCTAGCCCTGGAATTAAACCCAAGATACATGTTGGGCTGCATGCAGTTCTGGTTCCCTTCGAGAAACGGGCTAGAGAGTCCCATTCCTCCGGTCTTTCCACTGTTCCGGTTCCTTCACTAAACTGTCCCTGTTGGTTAATAGGGGATAGCTGACCTCCACCCGTCAGGAGAAAAATCTCAGTGAACAGGGGAGGAATTCCCTGGGAGGATCGTGCGTGGTGACACTCATCGTCCAACTGATGTCACAGGGCAACGATGTTTGTAAATATAAGTTGGCGTCATTTCATGTGACTGAACAGAGGCGGCTCCTCCCTCGGAAACAAGAAGGAAGTTCTTGTGGCCGTGACTTCCGGCCTGAAGACAACTCATCCTTTCATGACCGTGACTGCAGAACCGTCTGATTCTGCAGATAATTTAGTCCCGGCGTCTCCAACTTTGGCAACTGTACGAATTGTGGACGTCAACTCCCAGATTTCCTCAGCTGGCGTTCTGGGAGGCGACGTCCGCAAGCCGTAAAGTTGCCCGAGTTGGAGATGCCTGAATTCTGGCCCAGCGCCTCCCTTTCCCCGTGCCGGACTCCCCAACAGGCAGCCCTTTGAGAGGCCTCCAACAGAGGGAACTCCCCCCTCCTCCTGAAGTGTCTCTTCCGTTGCCAAACAGCTGCTACTCGAAGAAAACATTTCCTGAGCTCCAGCCAAAATCAGCTCCCTTGTGATGGGAGCCCACTGATGTTTGTTCTGTCTTCCGGAATACTTCTGAACAATTCTGCCCCATCTTCTCCACAAAGGCCCTTCAGATATTTAAGGGCAGCTTTCTCGCCTCTCAAACAAGCCCCGTGTCTCCTAAATTTCCCCTCCAGGCCCGTTTTGGTTGCTCTCCTCTGGAGAGGCCCCTGGTGGGCAACGTAGAAACCGAGAAAACGGATGGTAGAAGGAGAGCTGGGGTCCACAGAGCCCACCCTTTAAGTTTTGTTGCTGCTGTTTTCTTATTTATTGATGTATTATTTGTAAATTTTTGTTGGATGATAGCCATAGGTTCCCCCCAGGCATGTTTAAACTCAGTTTCTGACCGTTGACCCGCGACCTCCTCTGGAAGTTGCTACCAAGCGCCCAGGGCTCTTTCTGTGAAGGCACCCCTTCTGACGGGACCTCTGAACTCCCCTCTCGGCAGTTTGCGATGTCTTTCCAGAAAGTGCTCAGAACTGGACTGTGGGTGCGATCGGAGCAGCGCCGCTAGAGGGGAGCAAGAGGTGTTAAACTCTCCTGCTTGTTTCACACTCTTGGCTCACATTTGGGCTGTGATCCACCGAAGCCCTGAGATCCTCGCTTCCCAGAAAGTTCCCCTCGGGGGATTCCCCCCCAGGTGCTGCTGCCCCCCAGGTGAGGCTCATCTTGTGGGTGTCTCTGCTCACGACCGCAGACGCCCCTAAGCCTTGGGAGGACCCCAGTGGCTGCCCTCCAGATCGGATAATTGTCCAGCCCGGAGCTCTCCTTCGGGTTGCTTCTTTTCAGCGTGACCAAATCGCTGGCGTCTATTCCCTGGGCAGCCATGTTGGGTTGCCGATCCTTTCTTTGTTACGTCCACTTAAGCCCAGACCCCCTTTAAGGAATAAATGGAAATAAAGGTGGAGGTGGGCCCCGTCCTCCTCCCTGTTCCCGTCCTGCCAAGGGGCCCCTCCCATTCTTTCCCTCCCTCCCTCCCTCCATGGAGCCGGACATGCAGCCCCCGGGGTGGCTCTTGTGTGGCGTTGGCACTTCCACGGCTCCCGGTTCTCCTGTGCTTCCTTGGACTTGACAGTTGCTGGCCAGGAGAAAGTCCAGCTGCCAGACTCTCTTCCAGGGCACCTTGTGAAGGGACGGTGGTGGTGGTGGGGAATCCCTCCCCTCCATTCTCCCCTCGCTTGGCGTATCTTGCAGGAACGCTACGCCAAGGAAATCAGCCCGGAGAAGGAGAACCTCCTCCTCCTCAACAAAGCGGACCTGCTGGGGGAGGAGCAGCGCTCGGCCTGGGCCCGGTTCTTTGAGCGGGAAGGAGCCCACGTGGTCTTCTGGTCGGCCTTGGCAGAGGGAACCGGCTGGGGCCAGCCCCAAGGTAAGAGCGGGAGGAAAGCGGGGGGCGGTGGGTGGGCGAAGGAGCCCTGCTGGCCCCCCCAAAGACCGGAGGGTCACGTGGGGCCCAAACTTCCTGCCCTTGCGTGGACCCGCCTTGACCCCTGTGGTCCTCTCCCCTCCCCCTCGGGCTTTCCTTGGGCTCCCCTCGGGCGGCGGGGCCACCTCAGTGGTGGAGGGCTTTGCAGCCACATCCTCTCTGGCCGGGGGTTGAGGCATGGAGTCTGGGGGGAAGCCAGCCCAGGAGGGTCTCTTCTGTGGCTTTTGGCCACAGGTGTCCCCTGTCCTTTGCTCAGGAGCTGGAAACCGTGGAAGCGGCCAGGTTCAGCCTGAAGGAGGAGCAGAGCGCCCAGGGAGGGAGCCCCTCCGGCACCCAGCAGGAGAGCGACACAGAGGAGGAAGCTGGTGATGTGTACGAGGACTGCGAGGAGGAGGAGGAGGAGGAGGAGGAAGCCTGGCTGACCTGCTCTGAAGATGGGGAGCAAGAGAGCCCCCGTGTGCCTGTGGGGAGAGGCAGGGCTGAGCTCTCACAACTGGCCCCGCCCGTCAGAAACAGCAGCCGCCTGGTGCAAAGGGAGGAGCTCCTGGAGATATTCAGAGCCGTCCACGCTGGGAGGAGGAAGGTCAGAGAGGGAGAGCTGACCGTTGGCTTGGTGAGTTACGGGCTGCCCTGGGGACACACCGGCCACCAGGGCTTCCCTCCGCTTGGCTCCCTCCCTCCTTCCCTCCCTCCCTGCGGGGCAAGGGGGAGGCGAGGTGGGACTCGCTCCTGGTCCCGGATGGCCAAAGGTTGTGCTGGGGGAAGGGAGGGCCCTGTGCCCAGCGCTGGGGAAGGCTTCTTGGGCGGTGGGAGTGGGGGGGACACGACACGACACGAAGCACTTTGCCTCATTGCTGAGTTGCAGGCCTCGAGCGTGGGGGGCTGCTGGGGGCTCCCCTCCTCATGTCCCTTTTGGAAGCAGCGTTTTCACTGTCCGCAGTCGGACCTCTTCCAGCACAGCCCACTTTCCCTCACAGCCCGTTACGCGCTTCGCTCCTTCCTTCCAATTCCTGGGGCCAAAGAGGAGGGGCTCCTGCTGGGGCCGGAATCCCGGTCCAGACCTCCCCCCCTGTGCAGCCCCTCCTTGAAGGGGACCCTCTGGGCTTGTCAGGCACCTCATCTTCTTCTTGGGGGGGTGGGGGGTCCCTTTGGGGAGCTGCCTTCCTGCAGCTTCCATCCCTCCCTGGGAGGGGCCCCGCCTGGCCCTTTCCGGCCCTTTTCCCAAGAAGCCCCCTCCTGAAAAGCAGCCGGCTCACACAGACGTGGCTCAGCCAGGCCGGGCTCCCTGGAGTGACCAGAGTCTGCTCCGGCCCCTCCCTCCCTCCACCCCTCCCTCCACCCCCAGGTGGGCTACCCCAACGTTGGGAAGAGCTCGACCATCAACACCCTCCTTGGGAAGAAGAAGGTGTCTGTCTCCACCACGCCGGGACGCACGAAGCACTTCCAGGTACTGCCAGGAGCTCTGTGGGCTGAGGGCCAGAGATCCCTGCCCCCCTCACCCTGCTTGGTGCCCCCCACCCCATCTCTCCCCCCGGGAAAGGCCTGGCCTCTGCCCCAACGTGGGGGGCTGGATTTCCCTTCCTGCTCCCTGTTGGCTGCCCCCTCCTCCTCTTGGGAGAGCCCAGGAGGTGGCGACAAGCGGGGGTGTCTGGGTGCAGAAGCCCTGGGATGGGGAGGCCCACGGAGCCCCGGCTGGCCGGCCCCCTCCCTCCTCACCTGCAGGAGGGAGAGGCTTTTCCTGAGCCGGGGGGGGGGCACCTTTGCAGACGCTGTTCGTGGAGCCCTCCCTTTGCCTCTGTGACTGCCCTGGCCTGGTGATGCCCTCCTTCGTCTCCACCAAAGCCGAGATGGTTTGCAGCGGCATCCTGCCCATCGACCAGCTGCGCGACCACGTGCCCCCCGTCAGCCTCATATCCTTCCTCATGCCCATGGCTACGCGGGGGGTGTCACCGAGTGTGGGCAGGGAAGGGAGAAGCCTGCCCGGGGTGGGGGTGGGGGGTGGAGGACGCTGCCAATATTCCTTATGCCCTTTGCATGGGGGCAGGGCGTCCCCCGGAGAACTGGTGCTGGGCATGAGAGCCATTTTCCTGAGGGAGGGGCAGGTGCCTGGAGACCGCTGGGAGGCGGAAGGGGAGGGGCCGGCCCACGCAGGTGGAGTGAGGGGGTGGGGGGTCTCAAGAGGGAAAGGGGTCCCTGTCCCACAGGCGTTTCCTTCACTCCCCCCCCCCACATCTGCCAACGGATCCCTCGGCCAGTCTTGGAGGCCACCTATGGGATCAGCATCCTCCGGCCACGTGAGGACGAAGACCCTGACCGGACACCCACCCCAGAGGAGCTGCTCTCGGCCCTGGGCTGTGAGTAGAGCCCCCTCCCCCGGGAGGCCCCGGAGGGTGCAGGGCCAGGCTCTTTGGGCAGGACCGGTGTGGGCTGAGTCCACAAGCGGCAGGGGGACGAGGCCGGGGAGGGGGGCTGCCACTTGGACCACCGGTTGGGGGGGGAGAGACGGGGGATGGTGGGCAGGTAACGTTTGGGGGGGGGAGGTGAAGAGGAACCTTGCAGCAGAGAAAACGGCACTCAAAAGGGGGGAGGGGAAGCGGGGGGACTGGCTCCCCCAGGGCAGATTCTGGGAAGCTCTTCCAGGGGAAGGTCTCCTCCTCCTCCTCCCCCAGCGCTGGGTCTCCTGGGAAGGGGAGGGACACAGCCCGGATAGGGCCCAGGGGCCGGCTTAGGCTAAGCTCTGGCCTGGCCCCCCTGCCTCCCCAGCAGAGGCCCTGGCGATGCTTGTGCTGCAGGTGTGGTGACCCCCGGCCTCTCGCTTCCTCCCCCAACACAGGCATGAGGGGCTTCATGACGGACCATGGGCAGCCAGACCAGCCGCGCTCGGCCCGCCTGGTGCTGAAGGACTATGTCAAGGTGCGTTTGGGGGCTCCTGGGCAGCCTTGGAGCAGAGGGCGTGGAGGGGCCTTCGGTCCTGCTTGACCACTGGGGGGGCTCTGCACCCCCCCCCCCGCGATTCAGGAGAAGCTCCTCCAGGATCCCTGACCCAGGGGGGCAGACCAAGAGAACTGGGCCTATGCAGCAGCAGCCACTGCCCAGCCAGCCGTCCGCTGCTGACCGAGCCCACAGGCCGGGCGCTGGCATCCCCCTCCGCCCCGGCCCGGCTGCTCTGACTCGGGGCTGCTAGAGAACCCCCCCTGCCTGCTTTCCCTCCTCTCCCCCAAGCCCAGACCAGCCTGCCCTGGTTTAACCCCATGGGAGATGGGGAGGCTGAGGCCGCGTGGGATGCCGGCTGGCTGGCTGGCTGCCTGGGCAGGGAGCGGGGGGGGGGAGGTCGCCCGGCGGGCAGGCGGCTCCTTCTGAGCGTTTCTGCTCTTGGCCTCCCCCCCAGGGCAAGCTGCTCTACTGCCACCCGCCTCCGGGCACGGATGCCGAGCTCTTCCAGCGGGGGCTCCAGCGGCTTCGTCCCAGCAAAGCAGCAGCAGCAGCAACACAGCGTAATGGGGAGCAGCCGCCTGGCAGGGGCGCCAAGGCAAAGCAGGTGGAGAACCCGGTGGATGCGGCCTTCTTCCGCCAGGTGAGGCCCTGGGAGGCCTCGGGGGGCTGGTGGTCCTGGTCTTGCTTCTCTCTGCGGGGGGTGGGTTGGGGTGGGGTGAAGCCTTCAGGATTTGGAGCACTGCAGATGACCAGGACGGCTGATGTGCCCGGGGGCCCCTCGTCTTCCTCCCCTCCCTGACCCAGGTGAACCTGCCGCCCTGGCATTTGCCTTCCCTGCGTGCCTCTGCCCCCGAAGTCCCACCTCTCCTTCCTCGCCCTCGGGACCCCTCCCTCCCCGGCACAGACCACGTTGTCTGGGCTTCCACAGTCTCTTGAGCTGGAAGCTCACTTTGCAGAGGGCAGGAAGCCTAAATTAAGCGAGGTTAACACTAACCAAGTTAACGTGCTGTGCAAACGCGACCCGGCTGGCAGTCTTGGGCCCTTGAACTCAACGCAGCCACGGCAACGCCAGCAGACAAGGGCTCCGCTCCAAGCAGAGCTCCCAGGCTGCTAGAGGGGCCGGGGGTCCTTCTTGGGGCCGCCCGGTGGGCCAAGGCTGGTTCTCCAGAAACCGTGCCTGAGGTGGCCCATCCAGGGCTCCCCCCCGCCCCCCCCCGTGGTCCCCTCGCACAGCCGCTTCCTGGGCAGATCCGGGGGGGGGGGAGTTTGCCCTCCGGGATCCCCCCCAGCCAGCAGCCCCTTCGGGTGCGGCATTGGGCTGGACGGGGCCTGAAGGCTGTGCCTGTCTTGCAGGAGAATGTCCAGGCCCTGACCAGAGGCAACCGGGCCGGGCTGGGCTACCCAGCAGGGGTGGCTGCCCACTCCCCTTCTGGGCCTGGCTTGGCCGATGGAGCCGGGAAGCCGTGGAAGAGACACGGGAACAGGAACAAGAAGCAGAAGCTGCGCCGCCTCACCAGGCACCTGGAGGCCTGAGGGGGGGGAGGGGGGGCTCAGCGGGGGCCCTCCGAAATAAAGGAGGTTTCTTCATGGCGTCTCCTGGTCACTTGGGCTTCGTCGTCTCCTGAATCATCCCTCACGGACAGAGATGGACACCGATTGGCTGCCGGGCTGGCTGGCTCTGCCCGAGGGGGAGGGAGGGATGGTTTTTTATGGGGTTTTTAATTATTATTATGAGCTGGATATATAAACGTCATCAGCTGCCAGGAGTCGCCTCCGATCTGTGATGTAACTTGGCTAAGTAAGACAAAGGCAGCACTGAGAGCTGCCTGTCAGCAGAGCCCCCTGCCCAAGCGGCGCCCTCCCCTTTCTCAGTCCTGGGCCGGCCGGTCTCCCCCAGGCCTGGCTCCAGCCCCGCCTCGGTTCTCTCCCCACCCTGGCCTGGCGGGAGTTGTACCGGGGTGGTAGCCGGGCTGGTTGCAGGAGCCGCGAGGAAGAGCTTAGCAGCCCACGAAGCCACCACCCTCACTTGGCCTGCTGTGAGGATCTTGCCGTAAGACGGGGGTGGGGGGTGGGGGCTCAAGGGAGGGGGAGGGGGGCCGCTGAAGAGCGCCCCAAAGGCCCCTGGAAGACCAAATGCTGGACAGGTACCTGGGCCTTGGCCTGATCCAACAAGGCTGCCCTTCGGTTCCCCGAAGGGGGCTGGCTCTGTGGGCCACCCTGCTGGCCCTTGGCCTGGGCTACCCTGGAGCCTGACGGCACTACGGCTGCCCACCTTCGGTGCCCAGTGTGGGTGGGTGGGGGAGCTCAGCAGGTGGAGGTCTGTCCCCCTCTTGGCCTCCCCTGCAGCTGTTTCCCTCCCTCTCCCACACGGGGGCGCTCTTGCCCTCCGGGAAGTGCACTGAGCCACAAGCCTGGTTCCCCTGGAGGGGGGAGGGGGGCAGCCTTGGGAAGTCATGGAAAGAGCACCCCCTCCCCCATGTAAGGTTTTGTTTCTTTTTTCTTTTATGTAGGGAGACGTATTCATATTTATCTTTCTTCCAGCAATGTATAAGGGGGATGTAACTGAACAAATGTGAAAAATTAGCTGGCAATCAACATTTGTATTCAACCCAAAATTAATGGATGCACGATTCCCTTCTGTGGAAAAACTCCCCTCCCCCCTTTATCTCCCCCTTTGGCTGAAGCAACCTCAGAGGGCCGTTTTTTTTGTAACTCTGCCTCCTACCCTCTGACATGCAGGTGGGGAGGGGGAGGATTTTCCCCTCGCCTCCATGCCCTGTGTTTTTCGCTGTGCAAAGCTTGAGGTCTTGCACACGCAGCCTGTTCCAACTTGGCCCCTGGGTGGGATTTAGAGGTGGGCTTGACTGGGCCTTCCCCCACACCCTGCGGTTCTTTTTCTCAGCTCTGCCTCGGTGGACCTACTGATCCATCGCCCGGTCCCCTTCGTGCTGAGCTCCCCTCCCCCGAGAGATGGTCTCCTGCTACCCCGCAGGCATCCCCTGGGGGTACAATGAAGGCTTCAGGGCTGCCCAGGTCCTGAGGCCACGAAGCAGTTCCAGACCACAACGTTCGTTCTCTCTCCCCATGCTTTAGAATCGGTGTCCGGTTCTTCCGGTGAAGTGGTGACTTTGGCCAAACCTGCCCTCTGGTGCTGTGGCCAGATCACTTTGCCTCGCCTGCCAGCGCATGTGGCCTCGGTGTCCCTGAGCAAACATTGGCCTTGCCCCGATGCCCTCTCCGGGCAGTAGAGCCTCCTGGCCCCCCTCCTTTGCAGATCTGTGCTGTGTCTCTCTGTAAGGGCAGCGTCAAGTAGTGGGGATGAAGTTCTGGGGTCCTTGGAGCCTTCCATTATCCCGCCTTCTGCTCTCGGGCTGAACCGGGCAAAGATGCCGTGCTTTGAAATACTCACTCGTCGATTCCTTCTGGACAATGGAAGGATAGGCGTCCGATTGTCTGGCCACCTCTTAAGATCCCTTCCCAGACTCCTAGGCACCTGCGGCCACCTTCTTCCTGAGAGCTCTTTTGAAGAGTGTCTTGCTGGCTGTGAGAGGCAGAGCCTATCTACGGACCAGCCTCACTTCTCTGGCAGCTCAGGAGAATTACGCTGGACTTGGGCGAGCCCACCTGGTGCCAGGACCCGTCCTCTGTGGGGCTGGCAAGGGCTGCTCCCACCCCAAGGGCCTGCATGTGCTCCTGCTCAGCCTGGTTGGCCCTGCTTGCCACTCGAAACTGGCAGCAATGGGCCAATTGGATTGCTGTCACTTTCAGCCCAGGAGAAACCAGTGACTGACAGCAAAACTGAGCCTGGAGTCGAAGCTGCTTCGGAAGGTTGGGACGGTTCCCCTGCACGTCACTGAACGGAAACATCTACCGTCTGCAAATGGCCTGGCCTTCCTGATTGGCCGCTTTTGCTGCTTAAAACAGTTCCCGCTTGCAGCCATCTTGCCAAGCCTCCCCTCCCCTCTTCTTACCTTTCACTTGCCAACCTCATTAATCAAGTGATAGAATCTTGCAAGCCTGAAAGGACCATTTTCTCCCCCGCCCCCTTTTTAGCCTGATAATGCAGAGAGGGTCCTTCCTAAGTTTCTTCCTCTGACCTTAAGACAACTGGGGGCTCCTGCCCTTCTTTTTCCCAACAGCATTTCTTCCCCCAGGCCACCCACACATTCCATTCCAGGGCTGCAACCGGAAACGACAAACTAGGTTAGTTAAACGTTGATTTCATTCTGGTGTGGCTTAGCAGGCTGTGCAGGGCTCCCCAGGAGTCGGTTCTAGACCCCGTTTTGCACAAATCCAGCTAGGAAGCTGCTGGAAGAAAAACCGATGCAGGCACCCACACCGCACATCCCCCTTGCCTATGGAACTGACCACCTTCTGGCCTCACAGCAATTCCCGAGCCAGTAAGGATGATCCGGGACGGCAGAAAAGCAAAAGCACAAAGGCTTCAGCGGGCCAAACTCAACTAGCCTGCTCTCTTTCTGACCCGCAGAAGCAGCAGCCTTTGAGCATCTCCGAGGCCCCCAAGGCCTACGGCTGAGGAGGGGGCTTTGGATGTTTTTTCCTTGTTTCTTAAACAGGCACCCTCTTTTATGTTTTTCTGTGAGCTGCTCTGAGCTACTGGTGGCAGATAGCAAGTACCTTTAATATTATTTTGGAAGCAGCAGACTGCATGGAAGGAATGTACCACTGTCATCACTGGCTTTTGTGGGGTGGGGAGATTGGAGGTGACCTCGCTGTGCTTATACAGAAAGAGGACAAGGTGGGGGTGTCTGGCTTCGTTGGCCTTGTGTAATTCAGACAAATGCTTTTGACTCTGGTCCAGTAAAAGTGTTTTCTGGCAATTCCTCTGGATTCCTTTTGCGGCCCCTCCGGGCCCCCAGAACCACTGGCAAGGGGAGGGCCAGAGCACACTCGGATGCAGCTTCACTGGGCCTGCTCCATTCCTCCCCTTTCCTCCAGGACCCCTGGTGCAGCCCCAGGCCTCCCCCAGCACTGGTTCTGGAGGGGATGCTTCCCTTGCCAAGAAAGAAACCTGCCAGTGGGCAGCTCTGTCTAGCCTGGTACGGTTCATGGCGTGGGGGGGAGGTTTTCTGGGTGGGTCCTTGGAGACTGCAGCTCTCCTGGGTGCCAGAGAAGGGAAAACGGCTCCTGTAGCAGCTGGGCCCACCTCATCAGCCCCAGAACTAAAGCCCTATTCCCAGGACCCACCAGCTGCTCCCCCTCCATACTCCCCTCCCCTGGTGTCCCAACTTCTGCCTGGTCCAAGACAAGGCGGGGCGGGGGGGGAGCTGAGGACCCAGGACAATGGGAGTCTCTGCATTGGCCTCGGCTCCCCTCCCGAGAAGGCCCAGACAACCGGCCCCAGAGAACACCCCTCCCGCTTTCTGCCCTCTGGGGCGGCTGCTCCAGGGCCCGGGGTCACGTCCAGGAGGAAAGCCCTTCGTTTGCCCTGCAGCTTCAGCCCCCGGCAGGTGGGCAGGGGGCGTCCTGGGCCTGGTCGATCGGGGGGCTGCCCGGACGCTCCCCCGAGCCCTGCCGGACCTGCTGGCCGAGGGGGTGAAGGGGCGCCGGCCGGAGGATAAAATCCCCCAACACACACGGGGGCATCTTTAATTGGGGCTGCGGGGGTGGAAGGACAGAGCCGAAGGTCCCCTGGACGGGTCGGGGGTCGCTCCCTGCCGGTCTCGGCAGGTCCCTGGAGGGGCGGGGAGGCGCCGCACCGGCCCCGCAATCCCTTCGACGACGCGTGGGGGTCGCCCGCGGCCCCGGGGGAGGGAGGGGCCCCAGCTTTGGGGCTCGCGGGGGCGGGGCTCCCGGGGGCGGGGTCGGCGCCGAGCGCCTCTCCCGCAGAGGCACGTGGTCCCGTCGGAGGCCCGGCCGGCGCGGCGCATGACGTCACTTCCCGTCGCCGGCGCGGAGGGGCCCGCGGAGGAGCCGGTTGGACGCGTGCAGCCTGGCCGGGAGGGCGGGCGGGCGGCCTCGGCAGGTGAGTCCGGGCGGGGAGCCACGTGGCCGGGCGCGTGGGGGGCCATCGGGGGAATCTCTGGCTCGAGACCCTCTGCCCGCCCGCCCCTCCGGTGGGCCAGGCCGGGTCCCGGGTGGGAAGTGCGGGGTCCCCTTCGGGCGAGGGAGGCTCCCCTGGGAGTGCGCCTGCTGCCCCGGGGAGCCGCCCGGGGACCGAGTCCCTCTCTGCCCCCGGCACAGTTCCGCGGGCGGGAAAGCGGGAGCCTCTCCATCCCCGCGGGGGAAGCCGCCTTTGCTGCCTTCGGGGCTGCCCCCCCCCCTTGCCCTACGCCCGTGGCCGGAGCCCCTCCGTAGGACGGGACCGGCCAGCCGAGCCTCTCCCGCTTGGGCCGGCTCCTTGGCCCGGCTGATTCCTCCCCTGGCGAGGCTTGGGGGCCGGGCGTGGGTCCTGCCTTCCCTGGCAAGGGCTGGAGGCCTGGGGTGGAAGGACCTGCCCTGCCCTGCCCTGCCCGGCCGGAGGAGGAAAGAACCCCGCCGCCCTAGAGAGCTCCCGCTCCCCCGCGGGCCAAGTCAAGGCCCCGGGTGGTTCAAGGGACGCGCCACCGCCGCTCGGCCTCGCTTCCTGTCCCCGGAGCTCCCACCTGGCCGTGCCTTTGAGCACCCATTTATAAAACGGCCGTAATTTAGATGTAACACGCGGGTGTGATTTCATGAGGAAACCCACAGAAGATGCGCTTAATGTTCCTAAAAGGGAGAGGGCGGCTTCGGGGTGGGGGGGGGGAGTTTTGAAAGCTCCCCCCTCCCCAGGTGAAAGGGAGGTGGGCCCAATGCAAACCTTCTTCCCGTTTGTGGCTGGGAGAGGCTCTTGGGCAGTGGAAGCCCCTTGAGTTTTAGAGGGTCTTCAGGCGTTTGGGCAAAAGGGCCCTTTGGAGCAACAGGGGAAGACGGAGCCCTTGGTGGTGGTGGTGGTGGTGAAATGGGAGGCAGGAATCCTCCTCAGAGGAAACCAACACCATTGCTTCTTGTTCTTGAAAACCCAGACAACCTCCCGCTCCTTTCCCAACCATTTCCCTACCGTGGATTCCTCAAGGCTTTGGACTTCTAACGTCCTGCCTTCATTGGGAAAGTTGGGATACATTCAGCGGTGCCTGAAAAGTCACCCGTGTTGAACTGTATAACACAGTCCAAATATCAGCACAAGAAATGTTTAATGACATTTTGCATTATGTCATAAATCTCTTTATGATAAATGTCCTAAAATGTTCTTTTAAAATTGCCAAATTTCAATTCCATGGGAAGCATGCATCTTGGGTTTTGGGTGCATTCTCTAAATTAGCCCGTTTGACATACCTTGGTTCCAAATGTTTTGCCAAGTTAAAGATTTGAACTTATCAGGCGCAACATGGGCTTTTTAAAAGATTTTTATTAGTGTATAGATATAAAGCAGCTTAATTCTAACCACTGCATTTAGTTTTGTATTTGATGGATACCCAACCAAGAGAAACCTTTCCCATCTATTGATTTCATGTCATTGTTCATCCAAGAACAAGGAGGATTAACACATCTTTTTAAATTACTCTGAATTTCTTTACATAAAAATGCCTGTGTTATATCCTTACAAAAATCTTTATTGTGGACATCTTACTTTTTATAATACTCTATACAGCCCATTCAGGAGAGTAAAAAAAAGCACAAAATAATGAAAATTTCCCCTGTTCTTGTGATATAAGGCAGCATTTTCTTACAAAGCAAAATGTTGAGTCTGCTGCGTTCAATCCATTCAGAAAATAAAAATTTAACAGCTATGGGGGTCTGGGTTGGCTCTGAAAAGGGCAATGAAATTTTAGATTGGTTGTTTTCATCAGTTTTTATTCCTTTATTTAACATGGCACCAAAAATTTCAGAACTTTTAAAAAAGAAAATAGAGAACTAAAACCCAGCCAAAAAAATCAGAAAGGCTCACATGTGTTACTTACATTACATAGACAATCTTAAGGAGAGAGGCCCCACGGTTGAAGTTACATTTTAAATATTCCCAGAATTTGATTAGAAGAGACAGCAGTAATCTTGGTCAATACAGGCACTAATAAAGGGCCAGATTTGAAAAAACAACAACAACCCTGTCCTTTAACAGCAGGATTAATTAAAGTTCTTTGACCGTTGCTTTAGTCAGAACTCTGATCGTTGGGGATTTCATTTCTGACTCAGGCCTAGAGTTGAGTCTGGCAGCCAGTTAAAATTGCTAACATTGAATTTCCAGGTTGGACCTGAATGATACCTTGTGCTGATGCAAATCCCTATCTTAACTGGGATGCAGGTCAGAATGTCTTGACACAGCAGATCTGCTCTCCACACCTGCCATGTTACGAAAGAACGTACCGCACCGCCGGGTCATATCATCCAGAGGGAGCCCAGTAGCCCTCCTCTCAGGCGTACATTGTACCTTAGCTGTGATGTAAGGCTTTGCTTGTCTGATTTGTTAGCATAAGTACCTTTGGCCTTAAGTCTCACTGTCCAAATGAAATACATTTTTTTACAGAAGGCAAAACCCATAATTCTGTAAAGAATGTATTTTTTAGCAATGTAAATATTGCTTTAGTTTGATGGGTGCTAGATACAATGGTCTTCCTTAGGCTTAAACTTTGAAACAAAAGCTTACATTATGCTGCAAATCCCAAGATGGGAAACGATAAAAGAGAGAGCTTTGTTAAAAAGTTGCTGGTATACTTGTAAAATTTCCAGGTATTCATCCAGCGATGATGTCATGCAGATTCCCAAGTGGTGTCAAGGGGGCAGCTTGACTTGCCGTTCAGCTGCAGAGTCCTTCTGGCCGCACAGAAGCTCCTCGGGGGGCTGTCTGGTGATGGGTGCTGATTGGCAGGAGGGAAATCAGGGGCAGGGACTTCTTTTTTTTTTTTTTAAGGAAGGCGACCGTTGCCCAGCCTCTGCCGCCTTGTCGCTCCACGGAGAACCCCTCCGAAGAGCGGGCAGAAGGGTGAGGGAGCCACAGTCCGCTTTTCAAGAGGAGGTGACTCTCCTGTCGGCCACTGAATGGAGGAGAAGCTTTAGGCCTGCTGTGCAGTTGCGCAGCCTTTTAGACCCAGGGCACGAGGCCTGCCAGGAGCTGGGACGGCCGGGACACGGCCGGAGTCCTCATCCCTCTGTCCCTTCATGGCATTAGCTGCCTTGACTCGGGACTTTCCTGGCGTGGTTTTTGTGCCTTTGTTTTGTGGGGGAATGAAAGCTGCGTTTTCCCTTTTTCGTTGAGCTGAGCACAAAACAGGCAGCTGGCGAGACGGGCGTGGAGGAGGCCCTTGAACCGAGGGGAGGGCGATGTCAGATTTTGGAAGTCGCTCAGTGGGGACAGGAGGGGATGCCAGGGCTGGGCGATGGTTCTCTCGGTCTGGAGGGCTTCGTCGCAGGGATGGCTGGGGCTCCTCTAACAAAGCCTCAGAAATGTTATCGCTCAGAGGATAGCAACAAGGACAGGCAGGGCGGCGGCAGCGGCTGCATGACACAGTTCAGGTATTGTTTAAGCAAAATACACACTATTTTTAGGTGCCTCCAAGTAGCCCTTGCCAACTTCCTCTGTGATTTCATCTGGCCTCCCAACACTCTGGTGAGCTGTGGGTCATACGGGCCACTCTGGGAGGCGCCTTTCTGGGAATGCGCCTGGGCGCTCCGGAGCTGCTGCTGCCACCGCTGTCCCGAGGCCAGCAGGCCTGGGGAACAAAGCACAGAGCGGGGGCTTCCTGGAGCCCTTTCTGCTTTTCTCTCGGGGGAGACTCCGAGGGTTCTGAGGGGAGCGGTTTCCCTGGTCCAGTGCGATCCTGGGCCTCTGGGCTGGTGAAGCACGGTGGCCTCGGGGGTAGGGGTGGGGTGGGGGTGCAGCTTCACCCTCTGTTCCGAAGAAAATGCACTGGGAGTAAACCATTCTGTGCTTCAGAAGCAGGTTGGACGAGCATCAAGTCATTCTGAAACCCAGGCAGATCCTCACCGCCACCTGAGGGTTGGTGTGATGCTCACAGGATGACCCCCGACCCCCCCACACACACACCTGTGCGCTCTAGGAAGGCCCATGCAGCCCTGTGCAGTAACCCCCCTTCAGAATCCCTTGGTGAAGGCGGCTCTTGTACCCCCCAGCCCCTCAGAAGGCTGGATTGCCCTGAAGCCCCGGCTCTTCCCTCGGGCACCGAGGCAGCTGCCGGGATAGGCATGGCAGGAATTTTCATCCTGAAGCTGTTGGTGCTTGTTTGTGGTTTGTCTTATTTTGGTTGGAGAGCGATGATGGAGTTGTTTGTGCTTTTCTTGTTGCCGGTGGCTTAAGAGTCAGTGGCTCACTCGCGAATGAATGGTTGAATGAATGAATGATGGCATCGGTGAGGGATGCAATCTGGTGGGATTCTGTGCTTGCTTTTCCTTCTGCAATGGCAGCACTTCCAGATGTGTGCACCCGTCACAACTTTTCTCACCAGAAGATGTGAAACGGAAGTTGTGGGTGTGTGTGTGTGTGTCTCACCTCCTGTTTCTGGGGCAAGCGGCCCCCTTTGAAGGGCACCTGGTCTCTGTTTCTTCCGGGTAGCAAGTGGTTCCGTGAACCAGGAAATATATTGGTGGGAAGCCTTTCAGGTTTGACTCCTGAGCAGGGGTGTCTTCTGTGCCAGTGTTTCTCGACCTTGGTGACTTTAAGTCATGTGGACTTCAATTCCCAGAATTCCCCAGCCAGCAAAGCTTTGAGTTGAAGCCCACCTGACTTAAGGTCGCCAAGGCTGAAAAAGATACCCTTCGGTGCTCTCCAGCCTGCTAAGAGAGCAGATGAGAGGCAACTTGGCTTTGCAGGGATGGCGGAGGGGCCGTCGCCAGGTCTGCAGGCAAACTTCCCTGCTGCTGGGGAGCAGGCGAGAGCCCTCCTTCCTGCCAGAGTTTGACCAGCCTGCCACACGTCCAGTCAAAGCCCAGTTCCCACCAAATGCTCTTTTTGTGTCACGGAAGCTAAAGGTGACCGTACAAACCAGCCTACTTTCCCTGAGAGGCCTGGATTCAGTTGCGTCGGCCTAGTTTCTTATGCGGAAATAGGAGCTGGGTAAGCAAGTTCAAAGTCTGCAGATGGAGGGTGCCTGGTAAAATAAGAAATAACCAAGTCAGGAACGAGTGGGTGCACAAGGGAGTCACCGGTGGAAGTGGAAGTCAGCTGGAGACAATGAAACTGCCAGGTGATTCATTTTGGCTAACAAAAGCGGAGGGGAAATCCACCCCAAACACACCACCTGCTGTGCCAAGGACAGTCCACACGTCCCGGCAATGGAAGCCGCTCGCCCAGCCGCTCTGACCCGGGCCCTGGGCAAGGCCAGGTCTTCAAGGCCCTTTCCAAGGCAGCTGTCTGGGGCGCTGGAAAGGCCCGAGGGGGGTGGAGGCTCCCCTGGCAGCCAAGCTTTTCTGAGCCCCTCCCCAAAGCCAGAAGATTAAAGAAGAGGGGTGGGAGTGCCCGTGGCTGCATAAAGGGATGGAGAGCTACAGCCCAGGTGAGAAACCCTGTACCTCCTCAGACAAGGGGTTGTCTGTCCTTCTTGAAAACTTCCAGGGTTAAAATTGAAGTGAAGGCCTCCAACGCTGGGAGTTTTTAAGAAGAAATTGGACAACCAAGGTAAAGGGAGTTGGACTAGATGACCTCCAAGATCCCTTCCGTTACTCCGTAATTCTGTGAGTGAGCAGTGCTGGCATTGAGCCCTCCCTTCTTGCGCTCTCTGTGTGCGTGTGCGTGCAGGTATGTCCTCTGTGTTGGATGCGTTGCACCAGTCACGGGCCCAACCCTCCCTCCCCCCCTCCCCTCCCTCCCCCTGACAACAAAGCCTCCCTCCCGGGCAGCCTCCCAGTCCTGCAAGTGCCGGGTCCCCCCCGCCCCCGTTTTGGGGTCTCGTGCTCGCCCAGCTCTGAGCACAAAGCCACCCATTGTGGAAGCAAGGAAGGGTTTGGTCGAGGCCTAATATCCTCCGTGCTTTTAGCCCCGCCGATAACATCAGGGCTCCTGCCCAGACTGGCCCTCGGCCCCAAGCGGCCATTTGTGTGCTTTGAATAGAGAGCGCTGCCCCCTCCGCCTGGGGGCTGCCGGCACATCCTCCGGCCCGGCCCCCGCATTCAAGCCAGCCATTGTTGGGTTTCTTGGTGGTTGCGCTCCAAGGTGAGCTGTGCCAAGAGCTCTCTTGATAAAGGAGTTTAAGCACTTCGGAGACTTTGTTTTCTAAAGGCTCTGACAAAACAGTTCATTGGCAGGACTTCCTCCGAGATAGCAGGGCGGCTATTAAGGTCCAGCTGCAGCGATAAAAGCCGGCCAGGCAGCGGAGGGGATGGAGGGGAGCTCTGGTGGCGGCGGCTGCTGCTGCTGCTGGCACTGAGGGAGCCGGGCTGCCCGCCCGTCTGCCCGCCCGCCTGCCCGAGTCTCGCGAACGGCTGGCTGGCCGGCCTTCCCTTCTGAGGCGGTGCCTTTCCAGGCTTTCATCCCTGGGGGTGAGTGAGGCACCTGAGGCCCAGGAGACGATGGGGGCCTGGCGGCCTGGCTGAAGCAGGAGCCAGAAGGGAGCAGGACAGGCAGGGCCAGCTAAGGTGGCTGGGGGGGACGGGGGGACGGGACACTTCACCCCCCAGGGTCTCCGTGGATCCTCTCAGCTTTGGCCTCCTGCCCTGCAGGGGAGGGAGGGGTGCCAAAGCGGCAGAAGGCGGGACTTGCTCTGGGTGGGGGCGGGGGCCTCGCTTTCGGCTGAAGTTGCTCCCGCAAGGGCAAAACCATCTGGAGAACCAAGTGTCAGACAAGCTCTGTGCCCAGTTAGCATTTCTTACGTCTTCCGATCTGGCCAGGAGCTTGGTGCCATTTGCCCTTTCGGGGGGCAGAGCCGCCTTTCAAGGGAACAGCACGTTGAGAGCCGCAACATCCCCACCGTCATCTATTATGATTGGTCGGCCAGATGTTTAGAGAGGATTTGGCTGCCTTATCCACTTCCTAGCTCTACGCCTGGGCTTTGCTACGAAACTATGTGGCCGGGCTTAGTTTTTGGGGAGGAAAATAAGGGGGAGAAATTCTGCCTCTGCCTACCAGCATCCATCTGAATACCACCTGGTTAGCGTCCTGTCAGTGTGTGAGAGAATTGAGGGCTGTTTGGAAACTGAAACAGTATTTGCTGTGAGCAAGGAGACAGCAAGGAGCCTGGGTGTAGCTAAGCTCAACTGTTCTGTACTAAAGCTGCTGTGAAACTGAAAGTGAATCTCCTCTCCTCTGCTTGTGTTTTGCATTTGGAAGAGATTTCTTTTCAAGTGAGGAGTGGGAGTAGAACTCCTTAGCATCAGAGCGTGTTAATAATAATAATAATATAGGAAATACTCTAAATGCTTTGATGGTCATTTCGAAAAATCCTTTCTTAGTGAGGTCCTAGAAGCAAAGAGGAACCTACCTGCCAAATGTCAAGTTTGAAGGCTTTATGGTTCTGGAGATTTTGTGATGATGCATGAGGGGTCTTTCGCTTTTATATGTATAGAAGAAGAAGAAGATAGGATGGTATTAAAGGTATTGTCCCCAAAGTTAAGCCCTTGGGAGCAATTGACTGACAGTGATTTTGTCAATGCCGCCGGTGTTCAAGAGGGGTCTTTCGATTGCCCCCAAAGCTTCCATCATTACTGTTGGCATGATCCTTGCTTTCTTGGACTACAGTCGTTCCACTTCCCTTTGCAGGTCCTTTGTAAGTTGGATTTTCTCCAGTTTTTCTATCCTGTGTCTCCAGGTATTGCAACATCCATTATTCAGATATATTTTTTTTGTCTGTCTTATCAAAAGTTGCAAAGTCTGGAATGTTCTGTGCCTGGTCTGTGCCTGTAGGTTTCCATTCGAAAGTCCCAGAGCTCTTTAGAGCTGCTTTGTTTTCTATGACTTTCTCTACTTTATGACCCCACCGGTTCTTGCTTCCAGGCAAATGATATTTCTTGAAGATCGTTGTTGCCATCTTGTCATGCCGTTGCTTGTAGTCGGTTCTTGGGATCTCCTTGTGGCAGCTAATCCAGCGGTCGGCTATTTCTTCACCTTCTTTGCAGAGGCAACATTGGCTGTTTGTGGTGGTCTTCTCTGCCTTGGTTCTCAAGGCTTGGTCTTGTGCAGCCAGAATTAGCCTCGTTCTTCCACTTCCCTGCTCTTAGCCATTGCCAGGTCTTGTTGTCATCTGCTTTGCCTGCAGTTTTTTTAATGTAGTGGCCACGTGATACTTTGTCTTCCCGTGTCTCTTTTCTATTCTTCATTTGGTCTTTTTTTTCTATTCTTTCATTTTGATCTCTCGAGTACTCAGGGAGCTTCAGTGCATAGCAATAGCACGTAGACTTATACATCACTTTATGATGCTTTCCAGCCCCCTCTAAGCGGTTTACAGAGCCAGCCTCTTGCCCCCAACAATCCGGGTCCTCATTTTACCCACCTCAGAAGGACGGAAGGCTGAGTCAACCTTGAGCCTGGTGAGATTTGACCTGCCAAATTGCAGGCAGGCGGCTGGCTGTCAGCAGAAGGAGCCTGCAGTCCTGCACTCTAACCACTGTGCCACCGAGGCTCTTCCTCACTGCCCTTCAGAGAGTCTTCCAATGCCCTTTTCGCTTCTTCAACCGTCCGATGTACTTGGCAATGTTCCCCGCCCGTCTGTTTTCCTTGGGAGGTAGAGTCTGTCAACACTGATGGGTGGAATCACTGTCATTATTTTTCTGATCTTCCTATCCGGGGCCTTCGGTTCTGCTTGAATCCAGCTCACCAGTATGACCGGAATTGCCCAGGTGGTGATTGCCTTGACCCCATTTCCTCCTCTGAGTTTGGACCTTAAGATCCTTCTCCCTTTCCCGAAAGCGCCTTCACTTCTAACCACCTTCTTGACTGCCCTGTTCTTGACGTGGTCAGTTTGAAGGCCGCCCGGGTGTTTATAGGGACTGTCTTCTTCATCCAGACTCTTGGTGGTCTTTGCAGGGGGCCTCTGGATTCCTTCCGCGTTCTTGTCTTCCCCTGTTGAGGCTAAGCGTGGCCCCTTCATCCAGCCCAAACTCCACGGCAGCCTCTTCAATACAGCCTCTCATTCCTCCCAGAACAGGTAAGCACTGGGTGCCCCGCCCCCCCCAGGAGACATTCTTAGATCTGCTTGGACAATAGCATGGATTCTGGAAGATGCTTTATTTTGGGGGGTCCACATCTAAATGGCAGCCTTTTAACTTACTCGGGGTCAGGGCCTAAGTTGGCTTTACTAGTATAGTCAAAAGTGGGTTTTCCCGGATGTTTGAAGAGCTTCTCAGCTTGAGGTGGGGTTTTTTTCTCCCATCCAGTGACACCATCTGGGGCTGGGCTTGTGAGGAAAGAGCCTGGGGGCCTCCTTGGGGGCCGGTTGCCCCTTTGGGGGCAGAGGGCGGCCTCTCTCTTCCGGGGGTCTCCTGCCAGTTTGAATGCCTAGGCCTTATTCTCTCAGGGGGCCTCAGTGCCACCTTTACGTGGGGCTGCCCTCGGCCCCAGTTCCCTACTGGCTGGCCCTGGAGGAAACGGGGAGGCTGGGGTTACTCAAAGGAGGCCTCCAAAGGCAGCCTAGGCCCTGGAGCAGAGCGCGGGGGGGGGTGGGGGGTGGGGGTGGGGTGTCGTAGCCCTCCTGCCCTTTGGAGGTCGGGACCGCCAGCTGGGTACAGAAGGTGCTGGGCGAAATGGGAGTCCTCACAAGGATAACCGTTAGCGCGGCCGGGGCGGGGCGGGGCGGGGAAGCCCCCTGGGGCGGGGAATCCCGGGCAAATGTGCTTCTGGCGTTGACAAGGCCCCCTCCTCTCGCTCCTGGGCAGAAGGAAGCACCTTGCCTCTGTCCTTTTGACTGTCGCTCCTAGCCCAGCCCTGTGGGCCCTGCCTGTTCCCTGCAATCGGAGTGAAGTCCAAACCTTCTGGACTCCACCGGCAAGAAAAACTTCCCCCCCCCCCGCCCCCAACCTGGATTGATTTGGATTTATCAAAAGGTTTTAAGCTAAAAACTGGAGGAGGGGGGAGGGGAAGCAGTTCGTAGGGGCTGACCCCGAAGCAAGTCGGCTGAGTGGTAAGAAAGAAAGGGAGCTCAGACGCCCCCCCGCAGGAGGGGGAGGAAGCAAACGCAGGGTCAGTCCAAAGCCCCCCCGTGCCCTGAATCCACTAACCCTGGGCGTGTGAGGAGGAACCGACTTCGGGGAAACTTGAAGTCTGGCTGGGCACATCGCTGTCATTACTGAGGCTTGGTGGGGTGACAGGCAGGACTGGAATTTGCAGCTAGAAAGATTTACATTGTTCAAAAGAAACAGACCTGACGGAGGAGGAGGCAGAGTAGCACTACAGGGAAGAAATAACTACACCTCTACAGAAACTGCATTTCTGCAAAAAAAACCAAAAAAAGATGAAAACCTTCTTGAATGCATTTGGATTGACATCATCAAAGGGAAAAAAAAATGAGTTAGTCATGTGTAAATACTACAGGCAACCCAACCAGAGGAAATGGACGAACTTTTTACTAGTCTGTTAGCTAAAGGGTGCAGGAAACCCATTACGGTAATAATGGGGACTTTATAACCAGTATCAACTGGGGGGCAAAGTTTGCACCGAGTGGGAGATCAAACACATTCCTGATGAGCCTAGCTGACAACTTAGTCCCTCAAAAGGCAAGGAAGGTGACTGCAAGGCCAGTTATACTGGGCTGAATTCTTACTAGCAGAGATACAATGACGGATGGGGTGAGCGACCATGTCATGTGGGAACGGAATATAAGGCGGACATGAACAATGGAACCAAATCAGACTAGTGCCTTAGACTTTAAGGGGGCTGATTCCAACAAACGGAACGCCACGCAACACAGCGGAACGGAAGAGAATGGACGGCAGCTTTCAGGCAGAAAACAGAACCACCTAATTCACTATTTGTATTTGTCTTTAGACAAAAACTGGGGGGGGGGGGGAGCAGGCCAACCTATCAAGCAGTACCATAAAAGGCAGAATGGGAATGCAGGCCAAAATAGGCAAGGGAAACCAAAGGCCCAGGTGTAGAAGAGGTGGCACCTGGCTCAATTGTAGTAACCGAGAGAGAGGGATCTTGCAGCCCTGGTGGGCAGTCCCTTGAGGGGGAGCCAGCCGTGTGCCGCGGCTGCCAGCAAAGCCAACACAGTTCTAGGCTGCATCAACGGAGGGATAATATCAAGATCAGGGAAACGGACGGTGCTGCTTTATGCTGCTGTGGGGAGGGCAAACCCGAAATGCCGCATCCAGTTCTGGTCGGCACAACACAAGGAAGGGGTTGAGGTTCTGGAAAGAGCGCAGAGGAGAGCAAGCAGCAAAGAGGCTTAGAGGGCTGGAGGCTGAAGTGTAGGATGGACTGTTGAAGAGAAGGATGAGGGGTGTCTCCCAGCGCGGGAGGGGCTGCCCCCGGGATGAGGGGGCTTCCATCTCTTCTCCAACGCCCCCGGGGGCGGGACTTGAAGCGGCAGGTGGAGGAAGGGCATTAAAGAGAGGTGCAACCTACAACCAAGGAGACTTAGGTTTCC